>NC_042981.1:8044141-8114141 GCF_901001165.1 Salmo trutta | reverse complement strand
ATTTGTGACCTATTGCCACAAAAAAGGGGAAACCAGTGAAGAACAAACACCATTTTCCCTTTTGTACTTTAACTATTTGAACTTTTGTGAGCATAATGTTCATTGTACATTTTTGTATTGTTTATTTAAATTGTGTTTATTATCTATTTCACTTGCTTTCGCAATGTAAGGAAGGGTAAAAGACATAGACAGAAAAAAATGAGAGAAAGAAACCCTAGTCCTAACCCTTATTCTAACCCTAAACTTAACCCTTACCCTAGCCCTAACTCTTATTCTAACCCTAAACTTAACCCTTACCCTATCCCTAACCCTTATTCTAACCCTAAACTTAACCCTTACCCTAGCCCTAACTTATTATAACCCTAAACTTAACCCTTACCCTCATCCTAACCCTTATTCTAACCCTAAACTTAACCCTTACCCTAGCCCACAGCGCCCACATATGGACCATCTGGAGAGAGAGCACACAGATGGACCATCTGGTCTGTACAAGAGGGAGAGATGGAGAGCAGGATGGAGAGATGGAGAGCAGGAGGGAGAGATGGAGAGTAAGAGGGAGAGATGGAGAGCAGGAGGGAGAGATGAAGAGATGGAGAGCAGGAGGGAGAGATGGAGAGCAGGAGGGGGAGATGGAGAGCAGGAGGGAGAGATGGAGAGCAGGAGGGAGAGATGGAGAGCAGGACGGAGAGATGGAGAGATGGAGAGCAGGAGGGAGAGATGGAGAGCAAGAGGGAGAGATGGAGAGCAGGAGGGAGAGAGATGGAGAGTAAGAGGGAGAGATGGAGAGCAGGAGGGAGAGATGGAGAGCAGGAGGGAGAGATGGAGAGCAGGAGGGAGAGATGGAGAGATGGAGAGCAAGAGGGAGAGATGGAGAGCAGGAGAGAGAGAGATGGAGAGCAAGAGGGAGACATGGAGAGATGGAGAGCAGGAGGGAGACATGGAGAGCAGGAGGGAGAGATGGAGAGCAGGAGGGAGAGATGGAGAACAAGAGGGAGAGATGGAGAAAAAGAGGGAGAGATGGAGAGATGGAGAGCAGGAGGGAGAGATGGAGAGCAGGAGGGAGAGATGGAGAGCAAGAGGGAGAGATGGAGAGTAAGAAGGAGAGACGGAGAGCAGGAGGGAGAGAGGGAGAGATGAAGAGATGGAGAGCAGGAGGGAGAGATGGAGAGCAGGAGGGAGAGATGGAGAGCAGGAGGGAGAGATGGAGAGCAAGAGGGAGAGATGGAGAGTAAGATGGAGAGATGGAGAGCAGGAGGGAGAGATGGAGAGATGGAGAGCAGGAGGGAGAGATGGAGAGCAGGAGGGAGAGATGGAGAGCAGGAGGGAGAGACAGAGAGTAAGAGGGAGAGATGGAGAGATGGAGATCAAGAGGGAGAGATGGAGAGCAGGAGAGCAGGAGGGAGAGATGGAGAGCAAGAGGGATAGATGGAGAGTAAGAGGGAGAGATGGAGAGCAGGAGGGAGAGATGGAGAGCAGGAGGGAGAGATGGAGAGATGGAGATCAAGAGGGAGAGATGGAGAGCAAGAGAGAGAGAGATGGAGAGCAAGAGGGAGAGATGGAGAGATGGAGAGCAAGAGGGAGAGATGGGAGATGGAGAACAAGAGGGAGAGATGCAGAGTAAGAGAGAGAGATGGAGATCAAGATAGAGAGGGAGAGCGAAAGAAAGCGATAGACAGACAACAGTTGGATGGGTCTCTTTTTGCAGTCGTAACGTGGTCCTCTGTAGCACAGTTTGTAGAGCATGCTCTTGCAACGCTAGGATAGTGGGTTTGATACCCGTGACGCTTTGGATAAAAACATCTGCTAAATGGCTTATATTATATTAGAACTTTACCTCAACTCAACCCAGATCAATATATTCCAATACTTTCCCTCCGTAAAAAAAGTATATTCTCTTTGTCACTCAATATCTCTGCAGTGGATATGATTCTCTCTTTTACCAGTGGAGCCACAACTCAAAGGCCTTTTTAAGAACTCTCCTGAATCAATATCTAATCTCCAAAAAGACGTTTCCTCCTGACTGTCCAGACTGCAGGATCCGTCAGAGAGATACAATCCTCTGTCAACTACCCAGAGACTTAACATTTTGAGAATCTTTTGCTGCTGGGTTTAACATTCAAGCAAAGTAACCTAGACTACACCTTGAATGTCTCACAAGCTCATGTCTAAACCCTGAAATTCTCTCATACTCATATCTAAACCCTGAGATTGTCTCATACTCATATCTAAACCCTGAGATTGTGGGTAAGGGTAACTACAGTTGACAAGTTTAGTCAAAAATCCAATACTCAGACTACAGACAAAACCACAGAGACCAGGAAGGCCTTCTATACAGGGATATTACTAAGAGACCAGGAAGACCTTCTATACAGGGATATTATTAAGAGACCTGGAAGGCCTTCTATACAGGGATATTATTAAGAGACCAGGAAGACCTTCTATACAGGGATATTATTAAGAGACCAGGAAGGCCTTCTATACAGGGATATTATTAAGAGACCAGGAAGACCTTCTATACAGGGATATTATTAAGAGACCAGGAAGGCCTTCTATACAGGGATATTACTAAGAGACCTGGAAGACCTTCTATACAGGGATATTATTAAGAGACCAGGAAGGCCTTCTATACAGGGATATTACTAAGAGACCAGGAAGACCTTCTATACAGGGATATTATTAAGAGACCAGGAAGGCCTTCTATACAGGGATATTATTAAGAGACCAGGAAGACCTTCTATACAGGGATATTATTAAGAGACCAGGAAGGCCTTCTATACAGGGATATTATTAAGAGACCAGGAAGGCCTTCTATACAGGGATATTATTAAGAGACCAGGAAGACCTTCTATACAGGGATATTACTGAGAGACCTGGAAGACCTTCTATACAGGGATATTACTGAGAGACCAGGAAGGCCTTCTATACAGGGATATTACTGAGAGACCAGGAAGACCTTCTATACAGGGATATTATTAAGAGACCAGGAAGGCCTTCTATACAGGGATATTATTAAGAGACCAGGAAGGCCTTTTATACAGGGATATTACTGAGAGACCAGGAAGACCTTCTATACAGGGATATTATTAAGAGACCAGGAAGACCTTCTATACAGGGATATTATTAAGAGACCAGGAAGACCTTCTATACAGGGATATTATTAAGAGACCAGGAAGGCCTTCTATACAGGGATATTATTAAGAGACCTTGAAGACCTTCTATACAGGGATATTATTAAGAGACCAGGAAGGCCTTCTATACAGGGATATTATTAAGAGACCAGGAAGGCCTTTTATACAGGGATATTACTGAGAGACCAGGAAGACCTTCTATACAGGGATATTATTAAGAGACCAGGAAGACCTTCTATACAGGGATATTACTGAGAGACCAGGAAGACCTTCTATACAGGGATATTATTAAGAGACCAGGAAGACCTTCTATACAGGGATATTATTAAGAGACCTGGAAGGCCTTCTATACAGGGATATTATTAAGAGACCAGGAAGACCTTCTATACAGGGATATTACTGAGAGACCAGGAAGGCCTTCTATACAGGGATATTATTAAGAGACCAGGAAGGCCTTCTATACAGGGATATTACTGAGAGACCTGGAAGACCTTCTATACAGGGATATTACTGAGAGACCAGGAAGGCCTTCTATACAGGGATATTACTGAGAGACCAGGAAGGCCTTCTATACAGGGATATTACTGAGAGACCAGGAAGGCCTTCTATACAGGGATATTATTAAGAGACCAGGAAGGCCTTCTATACAGGGATATTACTGAGAGACCAAGAAGGCCTTTTATACAGGGATATTACTGAGAGACCAGGAAGGCCTTTTATACAGGGAACAGTCCTCCATAGAGCTGAGTAAGACAGGCAGACTGTAATGGTAGAGAGGTTTAAATAAAACAAGACACAGGTAATGGAGTGCAGAACAATAAACATTTGTTGTGTAAACGGAGAAAGCGGCAGCCTGCTGGGCAGCTTTGTCACCCCATGCATACCCTGCCACCACAGGAAACAGGAAGCTGTGGCGGGGGTCATTACTTCAGCCGGACCTTGAGGTTTCATAACCCCTGTCCAATCTGATAACCATCTGACAAAAAGAAGCCCTGTGGAGTGGAGGGACAGTGGATGGGGTATGTGTGTTGTGTGTGTGGTGTGTGGTGTGTGTGTGTGGTGTGTGTGCACACAAAAAATAGAAGCTCAAAGCTAAAGAAAACTCCCTGAGGCATATTTTTAAATAGTTATATTGCATTATTAACCTTTTTAATTAAGACCTGTATTAGTAGAAGAAGTAGGCAGAAATATTGTTTCTGCTCTGAAATATGACTAAAGATGATATTGTGTTAATAAAGAGATGCATACAGACCTCTCTGCATGGCTCAGGCCTTTATGTTAGAATTTCATTAGACCAATATCCCTTACACAGTGATTAGAGGTGAACAGCTTTCATATCAAATTGACCTCCCTCTCTTTCTTCATCTCTTTCTCTCACTTCCTCTCTCTCTCTCTCTCTCTCTCTCTCTCCCTCCCCTCTATCTCTCTTCCTCTCTCTTCCCTCCTCTCTCACTCTCCTGCTCCCTTTCCCTTTCACTTCCTCTCTCTCTCTCTCTCTCTCCCTCCCCTCTATCTCTCTTCCTCTCTCTTCCCTCCTCTCTCACTCTCCTGCTCCCTTTCCCCCTCTTTCGCTTTCTCTCTCTCTTTCACAAAATTTCCCTCCAAAGTCAAAATGAGGTTGAACTGAAACTGGGGATGAATAGAGGAATGGAGCTGGATAGAGATGTTACCTCCAAGCTTTTATTTAATATGGTAAAAGCGGATGGAATAATTTGGCAAATGCGTTCATTTTGTTTTCAGACATGATCAATCCATAAGAAAATCTCATAGAATTTAAAGACTGTTGAAATAAGAGACTTTTCCATGCATCACTATCTCTCTCTGATTATTAACACGCATCACTATCTCTCTCTGAGTAATCATTAGGGGTTCATATTCACCCGACATCTCTAATTTCTCATTGTTGGGCATCATTATGCAATAAGGGTTGATGTTAAAATCACTTCACTGATCTGTTGTATTGGTAGTGCAATACGAGCTCATATTTAAAGGGTCCCAGTGGTCCTGTGTTTTTAGAGGTGTCATGTCCAGATGACCTTGTGAAGAGGCAGTTCCACAGATAGTAGATGAATACATTCCATAATAGATATTGTTATGGCCACGCAGTTGTAATTCCAACCCTTCCGCTGGTGTTTGCAATAAGTGTTTTCCCTCACAAGTGCATGTCTCTGGCGGGTTGACCCTAACAATAGCAACAAAGGGTTATAACGGCCTGATTTACAGAATGTGTCGGTAATGAAGAGAGAGAACAGGAGGGAGCAATGGAGTGACGCAGGATCGATACGTATGTGTTTCCATTCATATGATAGGGAGAGAGACTGTGAAAGGTCATACAGACTTGACACAGCAAATAACTACAGAAGTTTATATAGGTGAGAGAGAGAGAGAGAGAGAGAGACAGAGAGAGAGAGAGAGCAAGAGAGAGAGAGAGAGAGACAGAGAGAGAGACAGAGAGAGAGACAGAGAGACAGAGACAGAGACAGAGACAGAGAGAAAAGCCATGCAATTTCTATTCTGGTCATTAAACTTTAACGCAGACTTGACAGAGCAAATAACTATAGCAGTTGATATAGGTGAGAGTGACAGAGAGAGAGAGATATTCTGGTCATTAAACTTTAACGCTGGGTTGACACAGCAAATAACTATAGCAGTTGATATAGGTGAGAGTGACAGAGAGAGATATTCTGGTCATTAAACTGTAATGCTAGGTTACCTTGGGCAGAGTAAGGTTCCCAGAAAAAAGGCAGAAACCACATTAATATTTCAACAGCATCAACAATACAGTCTTCACCACAACTTCCTCTAGAGCCTTAAAGGGGAAACACTGGGATTTAGAACACAAACTAGATTTAGTTCCTAAAGTGTTTCCATTCCACTTTTAGGCTCCTGAGTGGCGCTGCAGCTCAGTGCAAGAGGCATCATCCTCTGTGTTTAACCTCTCTGGTACATGTGGGACGATTTCGTCCCACCTACGTAACAGCCACTTCAATCCAGTGGCGCGATTTTTGAATCGTTAGAAATGCTATAACTTCAATTTCTCAAACATATGACTATTTCACAGCTATTTAAAGACAAGAATCTCGTTAATCTAACCCCACTGTCCGATTTCAAAAAGGCTTTACAACAAAAGCAAAACATTAGATTATGTCAGCAGAGTACCCAGCCAGAAATAATCACACAGCCATTTTTCAAGCTAGCATATCATGTCACATAAACCCAAACCATATCTAAATGCAGCACTAACCTTTGATGATCTTCATCAGATGACACACCTAGGACATTGTGTTATACAATACATGCATGTCTGTTCAATCAAGTTCATATTTATATCAAAAACCAGCTTTTTACATTAGCATGTGACGTTCAGAACTAGCATTCCCACCGAACACTTCCGGTGATTTTACTAAATTACTCACGATAAACGTTCACAAAAAGCATAACAATTATTTTAAGAATTATAGATACATTACCCCTCTATGCACTCGATATGTCCGATTTTAAAATAGCTTTTCGGATGAAGCACATTTTGCAATAATCTAAGTACATAGCCCGGCATTACAGGGCTAGCTATTTAGATACCCACCCAGTTCAGCCTCCACCAAAATCACATTTCCTATAAGAAAAATGTTCTTACCTTGCTTGTTCTTCATCAGAATACACTGCCAGGACTTCTACTTCAATAACAAATGTTGGTTTGGTCCCAAATAATCCATCGTTATGTTCCAACAGCGACGTTTTGTTCGTGAGTTCTAGAATGCTTCTTCGCGGTGTCGCGCATGGCGCATTGGCGTGTCAAAAATGTCTAAATATTCCATTACCGTACTTCGAAGCATGTCAACCGCTGTTTAAAACCAATTTTTATGCCATTTATGTCGTAGAGAAGTGTTAATATTCCGACCGGGAGTATGCATTGAGCCTAAACAGCCGAATAAAATTTCTCCTCAGAAGCGACTCATGCACGCGCATCATTGAAAGGTCCTCCGAGCATCCACTTACAAAAGGCGATAATATATTTCAACCTGAGGTTCCCTCGTAAACCTTCAGTTATTTCGCGGGCTCTGAGAGCCTATTGGAGCCCTGGGAATTGTCACGTTACAGCTAAGATCCTTACTTTTCAATAAAAAGAGGTAAGACGCACGACTCCTTGTCAGACAGGGTACTTCCTGCTTGAAGCCTTGTCAGGTTTTTGCCTGCCATAGGAGTTCTGTTATACTCACAGACACCATTCAAACAGTTTTAGAAAATTCAGAGTGTTTTCTATCCAAACCTGAACAATAATATGCATATTCTAGCTTCTGAGTTGGTGTAGGAGGCAGTTAAAAATGGGAACATATTTTTTCCAAAATTCTCAATACTGCCCCCTATACCAAACAGGTTAAGTAAAGCCTCAGATTTCTCTACTGTTCCCGCAGAGTACCAAGATCTTCTGGAGGTTTTCAACAAGGCTCGTGCTACCTCTCTTCCTCCGCATCGTCCCTGCGATTGTGCCAATGACCTCCTGGGCACCACAACGCCTCGAGGTCGGCTATATTCCCTATCCGGCCCCGAGACCAAGGCCATGGAGGAGTACGTTGAGAACTCTCTGGTTGCTGGGAGCATTCGTACTTCTATATCCCCTGCCGGCGCAGGGTTTTTCTTTGTGAAAAAGAAGGACAAGACTCAGCGTCCATGCATCGACTACCGGGGCATCAATGATACCATGATTAACAATCGTTGCCCCCTGACACTCCTCACCTCGGCTTTCGAACCTCTCCAGGGGGCTACCATCTTTTCCTGATTGGGAGTCCCATCGGGCGGCACACAATTGGCCCAGTGTTGTCCGGGTTTGGTAAACCGTCATTGTAAATAAGAATTTGTTCTTAACTAACTGGCCTAGTTAAATCAAGGTTAAATGAATCAAAATAAATAACCTCCCTCTGACACAAACAGCATGGCCAAAGGTCCACTAATGTTTTAATGAACCGTTTCATAAGAAGAAACAATGCAACACACTTCAATTAATGCAGTCAACAAGGACCAGTTATCTAACCTCTGAATCAACACATCAATACATACAATCCCCACACTGGCCTACGTGTTAATCCCAACACCAGTCTACGTGTTAATCCCAACACCGGCTACATGTTAATCCCAACACACGGCCTATGTGTTAATCTCCACACCAGCCTACGTGTTAATCTCCACACCTGCCTATATGTTAATCCCAACACCAGCCTACGTGTTAATCCCCGAATCGGGCTACGTGTTAATCCCAACACCAGCCTACGTGTTAATCTCCAAACCAGGCTACGTGTTAATCTCCACACCAGTCTACATGTTAATCTCCACACCAGCCTACGTGTTAATCCCCAAACCAGCCTACGTGTTCATCCCCACACCAGCCCACAAATGAATCCTCACACCAGCATACATGATAATCCCCACATCAGTTTGTGTTAATGCACACACAAACACAAATACACAGTCATAAAACACACACACACAAGCACGCATGCAAAACAAAGGCTTCCACTTACCTCTCTCACAGGTACGTGACCAGTACCCCGTGCCGGTACAATCGCAGATAAACCGGTTCCATCCCTCCTTGCAGACGCCCCTGTTCTTACACGGGTAGCTCTCACACTGTTTCCCCACCACTTTGTTGCACGACGGCTTGATGCCGGCCCCGTTCTGGGCCTCAGCGATCTGTCGGATGTCCTTGCTGCGTCCGTCGATGAAGAGGTCGCGCACGCAGCCAACGTAGCCGTAGTTGAGCATGGCGGTCCACAGCTCAGTGGGCAGGATGAGGTTGGCGCGGTCTGAGGGTAGACCACCTAGGTACATGTCCCCATCCAGGTCCAGGATCTCACTCTCTCCGCTCGCCATGAACGGAGTGCGCCGGCTGTTGACTGAGATGGTGCCTGGAGAGGGGAAAGTAATATAGAGAGGGTTGTACTGTAATATAGAGAGGGTTGTACTGTAATATAGAGAGGGTTGTACTCTAATATAGAGAGGGTTGTACTGTAATATAGAGAGGGTATCACAGTCGCTCAGTAACTCCCCTACCAGTGGTGGGTTTGTACAGGCTACCCCGGCTCACCGAGAACCACGCTTACCTCCTCCGGAGCAATATGCTGGGGATCCTGGAACCTGCCGGGGATTTCTTTCTCAGTGCTCCCTCATTTTTGAGCTGCAACCATCTTCTTTCCCTTCGGATCGGTCGAAGATAGCGTATATTATTACGCTAATGTCAGGAAGGGCGCTCTCCTGGGCTAAGGCAGCTTGGGAGCAACAATCCGTCATTTGTCGTCATCTAGAAGATTTTATGGCAGAGGTTAGGAAGGTGTTCGAATCTCCGGTATCTGGGAGAGAGGCGGTCCAAAAACTACTTGAATTACATCAGAATTCCCGTAATGTGGCAGACTACGAGGTAGATTTTCGCACATTGGATGCCGAGAGTGCCTGGAATCCAGAGGCCCTGTTCGATATATTCTTTCACGGACTATCAGAGGAGATAAAAGACGAGCTAGCAGCTCGGAAGTTACCGTGGGACCTTGATTCCCTCATCGCCATTACCATTAGGATTGATGGGCGTCTACAGGTACGCAGGAGTGAGAAGAGGTCGGGTCTCGGTCACACTCGTTCATCCGCCTGTGCTTGCTCACCTCCGAAGGAATTCGGAAGTCCCCGAAGGCTGCATTTCCGAGAAGATCCAAAGCCACCCGAGTTCCCTTGAGAATCATCGGCAACGGATGAGTCGGATACACTGGAACCTATGCAACTGCGCAGAGCAAAATTATTGCCTAGGGAACATTCACATAGGCTGACCTCCAGAGACCAGATTCATTAGTAGGTACGAGTACACTGATGAGTCAGACTGGAAATTCTCTAATTCCCATTACCCGTACTCCCTTTTTTGTGATCCTGCTGTGGGGAGACCAGTCTAAGTTTCTCTGGGTGCTCATTGACTCTGAGGCAGATAAGAGTTTTATGGACGCTACCCTGGTATCGGGAACTAGGTATCCCCGCTCAACTCCTCTCCATTCCCATGGACACTACAGCACTGGATGGCTGCTCCATTGAAAGAGTCACGCACAGCAACATTTCCCATTAATCTGCGGGTATCTGGCAATCAAAACGAGTCAATACAGCTTCTCCTCATTGAATCCCCTCACTTCCCTGTGGTGCTGGGATTTTCTTGGCTCCAAAAGCACAATCCCATTATTGACTGGACCACAGGTCCAATCTTGGGTTGGAGCCCGTTCTGTCACTCCCACTGACCTTAAAGCGGTGCAGCCGCCACCAAATCGTCCTCCTCTGGGTTTAAGTAAAGCCTCGGGTTTTTCTACTGTTCCCGCAGAGTACCAAGATCTTCTGGTGGTTTTCAACAAGGCTCGTGCCACCTCTCTTCCTCTGCATCGTCCCTATGATTGTACCATCGACCTCGTCCCGGTAAAACACCGCCTTGAGGTTGGCTATATTCCCTATCCGGTCCCGAGACCAAGGCCATGGAGGAGTACATTGAGGACTCTCTGGCTGCTGGGAGCATTCGTACTTCTACATCCCCTGCCGGCGCAGGGTTTTTCTTTGTTAAATAGAAGGCCAAGTCCCTGCGTCCATGCATTGACTACCGGGGCCTCAATGACATCACGATGAAGAATCGTTACCCCCTACCACTCCTCTTCTCGGCTTTCGAACCTCTCCAGGGGGCTACCATCTTTTCGAAGTTGCACCTTCGGAATGCCTACCATCTTGTTCGGATACGCGAGGGGGACGAGTGGAAGACGGCTTTCAACACTGCCAGTGGATACCATGAGTATCTGGTCATGCCGTTTGGGCTCACCAACACTCCCACTGTTTTCCAGGCACTGGTCAATGATGTGCTCCGTGACATGTTGAATCGTTTTGTGTTTGACTACCTCGACGACATCCTGGTCTTCTCCCGGTCTGCCCAAGAACACATTCTCCATGTCCAACAAGTCCTTCAGCGCCTCCTGGAGAACCAGTTTGTGAAAGCTGATAAGTGCGAGTTTACCGTTCTACTATCTCCTTTTTGACATACAAAATGTCCAGATGCATTCTGAATAAGTGAGAGCGGTGGTGGATTGGCCCCAACGTCCAGAGTGCAATTGAAATGTTTCCTGGGGTTTGCTAATTTTCACCGCCACTTCATCCAGGGATACAGCACTCTGCCGGCTCATCTCTCTGCACTCACTTTTCCCAAGGTACCATTCCCAAGGTACTGCCCCCATCCTCGTCCATCCAGACCTGTCCCGTCAGTTTGTGGTTGAAGTCGATGCTTCTGACGTTGGAGTGGGGGCCATCCTGTCCCAGCGATCTGTCAAGGACCAAAAGCTTCCAAGCCCATTGTCTCAACTCCGTGGAGAGAAACTACGACGTAGGTAACCGGGAACTTCTGACAGTCAAGATGGTGTTGGAGGAGTGGAGGCACTGGGTGGAAGAAGTGGATCATCCATTTTTGGTTTGGACCGACCATAAGAATTTGGAATATCTCCACACAGCCAAGCGCCTTAACTCAAGGCAGGCATGTTGGGCCCTGTTATTCACCAGGTTAAACTTCACCATCTCCTACCACCCAGGGCCTAAGAATATGAAGCCAGATGCTCTCTCTCACCTGTACAGTTCCAATGCCACACCCTCTGACTCTGAGTCCATCCTCCCTACCTCATGCCTTGCGGCTTCAGTTTACTGGATTATTGTGACCCTGGTTCACAAGGCACAACGGTCCCAGCAGGACCCTAGAGTGGGCCCGGCTAACCGTATGTTCGTCCCTGATCTCAGGTCCTGGAATGGGCTCATTCCTCCAGGCTGACCTGTTATCCTGGCTCCCGTTGAACTCTGACCGTCCGTCGACAACGTTTCTGGTGGCCCAATATGGTTCCTGATGCCTCTGCCTTTGCTTCCGCATGCACGATATGTGCTCAGAATAAGACTCCGCAGCAAACTCCATCTGACCTCCTCCAGCCACTGCCTGTCCCTCATTGCCTCGGTTCCATATTTCCCTGGATTATGTCACTGGGCTTCCTCCATCTGATAGCAACACCGTCATCCTGACGGTTGTGGATCGGTTTTCAAAATCTGCCCATTTTATTCCTCTCCCCAAGCTACCCTCTGCCAAAGAGATTGCACATCTCATGGTGCAGCACGTCTTCTGGATCCATGGACTGCCGGTGGACATCGTCTCCGACCGGGGTCCTCAGTTCTCGCCGCGGTTATGGAAGGCGTTCTGCACCCTTATTGGGTCGTCGGTCAGCCTGTCCTCCAGATTTCATCCCCGGTCTAACAGCCAGTCGGAGCGTGCAAATCAAGATCTGCAAACAACACTACAGTGTCTCGTCTCAATCAACCCCACTACTTGGAGCCAACAACTGGTCTGGGTGGAGTATGCCCGTAACACTCTTCCCTGCTCAGCCACTGGACTCTCCCCTTTCGAGTGCTCCATGGGGTGTCAGCCCCCACTCTGCCCAGAGCAAGAACAGGAAGTCAACATATCCTCAGACCATATGGTCGTCTGCCGTTGTCGGCGTACCTGTAAAAGAGCTTGGTCAGCACTTCGCAAGACCAACTCCAGGCATCATAGATAAGTTGACCACCGCCGGACTCCGGCTCCCCGCTATCGTATTGGGAAGAGGGTATGGCTGTCTACACGGGACCTGCCCCTCCGGGTGGAATCCCGCAAACTTTCCCCCATTTCATAGGTCCTTTCCCCATCTCTAGAGTCCTTAGTCCCACTGCTGTTTGTCTTGCACCCTACTTTTCATGTGTCTAGGATTAAGCCCTTGTCTCACAGTCCTTTGTCTTCTGTTTCCAGCGCCACCACTCCTCCACGTGTCATTGATGGCCATCCGGTGTACACGGTGAGACGCACAGGGCAGGGTTTTCCAGTACTTGGTTGACTGGGAGGGTTATGGCCCGGAGGAGAGGTGTTGGGTCCTCGCTAAAGACATCCTGGACCCGGAACCTCATCGCCGACTTTCACCGCCGGTACCTCGGTCAACCAGGTATGCACCCAGGTAGGACGCCAGGTGGCGCCCCTAGAGGGGGAGTACTGTCACACCCTGATCTGTTTCACCTATCTTTGTGCTCTTCTCCACCCCCCTCTAGGTGTCGCCCACCTTCCCCATTATCCCCTGTGTATTTATACTGTACATGTCTTCTCTGTTTGTCTGTTGCCAGTTCTTGTTTTGTCATGTCAACCAGCGTGTTTTTCCGTGCTCCTGTTTTTTCCAAATCACAGTTTTTCTAGGCCTCCCGGTTCTGACCTATGACTGCCCTGACACTGAGCCCACTCCTGAGCCCACTCCTATGCCTGCCCTGACACTGACACCTCCTTACCTAATACCCTGTTGTTGCTGCCTGACCATTCAGCCTGCCCTGACCTTGAGCCTGCCTGCCACTCTGTACCTCTTGTCTCTGTCCTGGTTTATGATCTTTTGCCTGTCCATGACATGTCTCTTGCCTGCCCATTGTTTATAATTAATATCAGTCTCGAACCATCTGCCTCCCGTGACTGCATCTGGGTCTGGCCCTGTATCGTTATAGAGGGTTGTACTGTAATAACCTGTTGCTGCCCACCTCCTTACCTAATACCCTGTTGTTCCTGCCACTCCTTACCTCTAACATAATACCCTGTTGCTGCCCACCTCCTTACCTAAAACCCTGTTGTTGCTGCCCCCCTCCTTACAGTTTACCTAATACCCTGTTGTTGCCACCATTCCTTACCAATTATCTAAAATCCTTTTGCTGCCCCCTTCCTTACCTCTTACCTAATACCCTGTTGTTGCACTCCTCCATAACTAATACCCTGTTGTTGCCACCCCTCCTTACCACTTATCTAATACCCTGTTGCTGCCCCTTCTTACCTCTTACCTAATACCCTGTTGTTGCTGCCCTCCTTGTCTAATACCCTGTTGTTGCTGCCCTCCTAATACCCTGTTGTTGCTGCCCTCCTTACCTAATACCCTGTTGTTGCTGCCCTCCTCCTTACCTAATACCCTGTTGTTGCTGCTCCTCCTTACCTAATACCCTGTTGTTGCTGCCCTCCTCCTTACCTAATACCCTGTTGTTGCTGCCCTCCTCCTTACCTAATACCCTGTTGTTGCTGCCCTCCTCCTTACCTAATACCCTGTTGTTCCTGCTCCTCCTCCTTACCTAATACCCTGTTGTTCCTGCTCCTCCTCCTTACCTAATACCCTGTTGCTGCTGCTCCTCCTTACCTAATACCCTGTTGTTCCTGCTCCTCCTTACCTAATACCCTGTTGTTGCTGCCCTCCTCCATACCTAATACCCTGTTGTTGCTGCCCTCCTCCTTACCTAATACCCTGTTGTTCCTGCTCCTCCTTACCTAATACCCTGTTGTTCCTGCTCCTCCTCCTTACCTAATACCCTGTTGTTCCTGCTCCTCCTCCTTACCTAATACCCTGTTGTTCCTGCTCCTCCTCCTTACCTAATACCCTGTTGTTCCTGCTCCTCCTCCTTACCTAATACCCTGTTGTTCCTGCTCCTCCTCCTTACCTAATACCCTGTTGTTCCTGCTCCTCCTCCTTACCTAATACCCTGTTGCTGCTGCTCCTCCTCCTTACCTAATACCCTGTTGCTGCTGCTCCTCTCTCACACTCCCCTCTCCCCATCTCTCAATCACTCCCTATTCTCACTCTCTCTCTTCCCTGTGTCTCCCCCTTTTCTTCCCCCTTTCTCTCCATCTTCAAGCCCATCTATCTCTTACTCTTGATCTTGAGTTTATGTGTGTGTGCTGTTGGATCGATTGCAGTGTAGTGCAGTGTATCACTCTGTGCCCAGTGGTGGTCCTATGGGTGTCTCAGAGGACATTAGAGATGCAGACAGAGAGCCTGTTAGACAATGCTAGGGCTGCATAGGTGACTGTCAATGCAGCACACATTACTGCTATTGATCTACAACTCCCGCCACACAAACATGGGCAGGGGTATACATAGAAGAACACAGAAGCAAGTATACTAGGGAGGTCAAGCGTGATACAAATCAGTTTTCAACGTTCATCTATGTCCGAGGACATCAGGAGATGATATGGAAACCACTAGGGGCCACAGTGAGTGCTGTTACCTTCAAGTAGATTTCGGATTTGCTAGGGAAAGGGGAAAGGGGGATACCTAGTCAGTTGTGCAACTGAATGTCTCAACTGAAATGTGTCTTCTGCATTTAACCCAACTCCTCTGAATCAGAGAGGTGAGGGGGGCTGACTTAATGGACATCCACTTCTTCGGCACCCGGGGAACAGTGGGTTAACTGCCTTGCTCAGGGGCAGAACGACAGATTTTTACCTTGTCAGCTCGGGGATTCGTTCCAGCAACCTGCGTTGTGGATGGGCGTAAGCATCTACCTCTGACTCCAAAGGTTGTATGTTCTAATCCCACAATAGAAAGTTGTTTTTAATATTTTTTGTTTTAAGCCTATCCCAAACCTTAACCCTTACCTCAATCATTCGGACCAATCCTTACTAAAATATTCAGAGTTAATGCCTAACATTAATAATTTGGAGATAATGCCTAAACTTAACCCTAATCTTATAAATTCAGAGTTAGGCAAGGAGGGGGCAGCAACCATTTTTCTTCATCAATCTACACACAATACCCCATAATGACAAAGCAAAAATAGTTACAAGCTTGGCACACCTGTTTTGGGGGAGTTTCTCCCATTCTCTGCAGATCCTCTCAAACTCTCTCCGGTTGGATGGGGAGCATCGCTGCACAGCTATTTTCAGGTCTCTCCAGAGATGTTCGATCGGGTTCAAGTCTGGGCTCTGGCTGGGCCACTCAAGGACATTCATATACTCATCCCGAAGCCACTCCTGTGTTGTCTTGGCTGTGTACTCAGGGTCGTTGTCCTGTTGGAAGGTGAACTTTCGCCCCAATCGGAGGTCCTGAGCGCTCTGGAGCAGGTGTTCATCAAGGAGCTCTCTGTACTTTGCTCCGTTCATCTTTCCCTCCATCCTTACTAGTCTCCCAGTCCTTGCCACTGAAAAACATCCTCACAGCATGATGCTGCCACCACCATGCTTCACTGTAGGGATGGTGCCAGGTTTCCTCCAAACGTGACACTTGGCATTCAGGCCAAAGAGTAACATTTTGGTAACATCAGGCCAGAGAATGTTGTTTCTCATGGTCAGAGTCCTTTAAGTGCCTCTTGGAAAACTCCAAACAGCCTGTCTTGCCTTTTCCTGAGGAGTGGCTTCCGTCTGGCCACTCTACCATAAAGGCCTGTTTGGTGGAGGCCTGCAGAGATGGTTGTCCTTCTGGAAGGTTCTCCCATCTCCACCGAGGAACTCTGGAGCTCTGTCAGAGTGACTATCGGGTTCTTGCCCTCCTCCCTGACCAAGGCCCTTCTCCCCCGATTACTCAATTTGGCCGGGCGGCCAGTGTCTTGGTGGTTCCAAACTTCTTCCATTTAAGAATGATGGAGTCCACTGTGTTTTTGCGGACCTTCAATGCTGCAGACATTGTTTGGTACCCTTCCCCAGATATACGACACTGTATGCCTTCCGCTGCGAAAGATTCATAAATAATAATAAAATGTAAAAAATTAAAAAAGATTGCCCAGTGCAAACTCGTGATGCTCGGAGCCAAAACGCGCTGCTCATACCACTGCGCTTCGACAGTTCACAATGCTCTAGCAAGCTACGAGAATACTAGGTAATGGTAATATCACATCATTTTTGATTATTTTGTTTTAAGCCTTCTTCCAAACATAGCCCTAACCTTAAACACTCAGAATTTATGCCTAAATTGTTAATCTTTGAATTGTTTCTGTTC
The DNA here is from genome assembly GCF_901001165.1 of Salmo trutta. Lineage (NCBI taxonomy): Eukaryota > Metazoa > Chordata > Actinopteri > Salmoniformes > Salmonidae > Salmo > Salmo trutta. Next base: position 8,097,226 of record NC_042981.1, on the reverse strand, counting down.
TGTTTTAACTCTGTACCCCACGTGGAATTAACCGTGTAACCACGCAGAATTAATATCTAAAAAATAAATCTTCATCCACAATACATTCATCCATAATTTCGAAGGGAAATTAAGAAATCTTGTTGAGGTAAGACGACTCACCTGAGCGTCCGTCCCTCTGTATGTCCACGTGGTACCAGGCTCCATCATTGACCTTGTTCTGCGTGGCTTTGACCTTGATGGTCCCTGAGCCCATGTCCAACAGCAGGTACAGACTGCCATCCAGCAGTTCTACCGCAAAGAAGTCCACCTGGGGGAGGTGGTCAAGGTGTTTGTTCATCATTGGGGTACAACAGCCCATGAGATATCTTTACAGAACAGGATCTATAAGCCCAATAAATCCTTGAACACAGCCTTTTTGTTTCTTCTCAAAGGGGTTTCATTTCAATTCCAGTCAATTCAGAAAGTAAACAGAATTCCAACTCTAATTCCATATTGTCCTAGTTGAAAAGCATTGAAGAGAATTGGAATTGGAAGTACATAAACTTTCTGAATTGTCTGAAATTGAAATGGAATTGTCCCCAACCCTGCTCCTTACACTTGTCGTGACGTTGTATTAGTTAATGTGACGACTGTTGCTCATCGAATGATTAACGGTTTATAATTACGTGATTAAATGAATTAAGCAATGAATCAAGCAATTATTAACTCATTAACCTGGGGCACCATGGGAACATTGTTTTGATTGAGTTTCTATTTCCCAAATTAACTCAAAGGATATCAGAATATCGATTACAACAGTCGCTAAATTAATCAATTTCCTCTACAGTCTCATAATCTGAACGTCGTATAATCCGGGAATCTGCACGGACCCGGGCTTTACCACTGAATTTACCACACCAATCTTAGTTGATTATTTATTTACTAGCAAGCTAAAATGATGATAAAAATGCACATACACAAAACACAGTCTAGCTATTGATTAGGACTTAGTATAACGGGCCAACACACTATGGCGCTTGTTACCCAAAATGGGGATTTTAAAGAGAGAGAAATAAAGGAAGTACACGAGAGAAATATACATTTGGGTTCATTTGTCAGCCATGCTTATTTAAAATTAGCCTTGCCCCGAACTGCCGCTCTTATGGGTCAGAATATAATGATGTAATTACGTGTTGGAGTTCTCAGGTGGGAAGCTCCGCGTGGGTCGTTTAGGCTTCTAAATGACGCAGTTCTCCGGCGCAACTCTCTGGTTGTCCTCACGATGTCAGTGTCCTTCTTGGCTAAGTGGTCTGATCCTCACCCTTGATCGGAAAGGGGTCTTCTGAGGACAGACAGCTCTGTAGCTCAGAGCTCACAGCTTCGGCTCGAATGGTGTCGATACCACGATTCAATGGAGAGTGGAGGCTGGGTGGTTCGGCTTGAATTCACCCGCTTAGACACAGCTACTCGTCCGTAGCTCGTGTAGAAAAATATTTCTTTGTCTTCAACCTTGTGTTTCGTTTTGGGGTTCGTCGACTTTGTTAGACCTTAGCTGCAGCTTGGGGCCAATAGTCTCCAATGTTAATTCTTCACTCTCCTGTCTTATACCCTCGGGTCAGAAGTGGGTGTAACCGCCTTTAGGGCAATTCTCTGGGCGGACCAAGTAAAGGGGCAAGGCTTAGATTTGGCTAAAAATCCGATTTTAGACACTAACTTCACATTTCATCTTTACCAAAACATTCTGTTTGATTTGGATATTTTCCAAACAGCGTACAATGTATAAACATCAGGCATATACTGGGAAAACTCTTAAAGGTACAATGTTTTCATAATAACGTCATCTCTTAACCTTTAAAAACAAATACAAAAGTTACATACATTTTAATATTCCACTTTTCGTCATAACCACCATTGTGGCTGACGGAAACCATTGTTCCAAAGTCCCTTTATTGCATGTTTAATGTTCTGAGGCCAGTTCTCCATTGTTAGGACAAAGGAATTTCTCTGTGGCCTAAGTTTTATTATGGGCGTGAGGTGTCATAAAACCCCCACATCTTCAGACCCCTAGATCTCTCCTCCTCTGTTGGGGGTTTGGGAGATAATCTGTAGGGTGGTGGTCTCCTGTACCCTGACCTGATCAGGACAGTCATGACACACTAGTGACAGATTTGACAGGTTTAGACAGAGCTTTACACACAGGCTGAGGTTAATAGATGTATGTGTTGTTTGATTTATTAATCGTTCATTGTCTTACCTTGGTGTTCTTCTGGCTGCGTTGGGCCTCCTTGCGCTCCTGAGGCTTGCCGTGGGTGAACAGGATGAGGCCGTTGGGTTCTGAGGTCCTGAAGTCAAAGGACAAGGAACCCATTCTCTTGGTGTTCCACTTGGGCAGGCTGATGTAGGCCTCGGGGGTCTCGAAGGAGATAGGGTCCAGGGTGGCCACGTTCTCACACTTAAACATCACATCCCCCTGGATCTTCATCTTGGGGTCCACGATATGCGCCAGACGGGAGAGCTCCAGACGGATGTCGTTGTTCTTGTACACCACCTGGAGGGAGAGATTGGTGGTGGGGAAAATATAATTTATGGTCATTTGTTTAGGTTATGGTCAAGTTGATATTTGTTGGTAATGTCTCTTTCGCAGAAGTTAACAAACAACTTTGCATTTGTTGCCATATCAAACATATTAGCCAGTGTGAAGAGGTTCCACTTTTTCACAAGGTTGGTGATGTAGTAAAGGCTAGATTCAATTAGAAAGGCAGAAGATCCGTGTTATAGCGCGATTTACACGTAAAGGTCATTTCCAAATGAGCCGACAACTGCAGCGATTATTTCTTTGTATTTTTTGGTATTTTTACGTCCTTTATCTCCCCGATTTTATGATGTCCAATTGCGATCCAATCTCATCGCTTGGGAGAGGCGAAGGTCGAGTCATGCGTCCTCTGTAACATGACCTGCCAAACCACGCTCCTTAACATGCGCCTGCGTAACCCGGAAGCCAGCCACACCAACGTGTCAGAGGAAACACAGTTAAACTGATAACTGAAGTCAGCCTGCAGGCACCAGTCACGCCACAATGAGTTGCTATAGGATGATGAGCCAAGTAAAGCTCCCCGGCCAAACCCTCCACTAACCCGGAAGACACTCGGCCAATTGTGCACCGCCCTATGGGACTCCCGGTCATGACTGTTTGTGACACAGCCTGGGAACGAACCTAGGTCTGTAGTTACGTCTCAAGAGCTGCGATGCAGTGCCTTAGACTGCTGCGCCACTCGGGAGGCCCTCTGCAGCGTTTACTTTTAATTCGATCTCATGACCATATCATTGCCTTTAAATGGGGCATAGCCGAAAAGGGGTGATTACATTGCATCTAGGCCTAAGTATCTATATTAGAAACAAATACATAATAAAACACTCAAAGATAACTTTTGTTAGTTCCAGATTTTTGTAGTCTCTCCATAAAGAGGCAGGTAAAGTTCATGTGGATAAGTCAGTTGGCTGTATTAATATATCTGTATTAAATACCAATAGGCCAGGGCGCACAGAGAAACAATGGTTGTCTCTGACTGAGGTAATTGACTCTCAGTGGGCTGACAAACGCATCTGGGTCTGCTCTCACTGATAACGATGCTAATGGCTCCACAAAATGATGGTAGACACACAAACTGGAGCGAGCACTTACACAAACACACACGCAGGAGCATGCGCACACACACACACACACACACACACACACACACACACACACACACACACACACACACACACACACACACACACACACACACACACACACACAGATACGCAGGAGGGCACTCATCACACATAGTTATGGTGGCCCAGCTCTTTGTTTTAAAGGTTAGAGGGACAGAGTAGCTGCCTTTGGTTGCTTTGAGAGCCTTATGTAATTCTCTGGCCCTAGACCTGTCAGCCACACACAAACACACACGCACGCACCGCACACACACACACACACACACACACACACACACACACTCACTCACTCAGCATTAGATCCATCAACCGGAGAGTTACATCCACCAGTGACAACAGTGACCCTATTTGGGCATCCGATACATCATCAGAGAGTTTTACACCCACCAGGGACAACAGTGACAGTTCACTACAGCCAACCACTCCATTCTGTGAGTGAGTAAGTGTCCTTAGCACTGCAAAACAAAGTCCCACTAAGTGGCTAATATTTTATCACAGCAGTCTTAATGCTGTCAATAACCCAGAAGACAGCCAGACATAGGGGAATGTTTGTGTAAATTGAAATCTGCTCAAGTGGAAAATTGAAGTATTTTTCTCTAATTCTCTGGGCAGAACAGAAGCCCCTCTCTCTTTCTTGGGTAGCCTATTACGAGCAGAGCAGGAGCATGCATACACACCCGTGCACGCACACACACACACACACACACACACACACACACACACACACACACACACACACACACACACACACACACACACACACACACATACTGTAGACACACACACACATACTGAAGACACACACACACACACACACACACACACACACACACACATACTGTAGACACACACACACATACTGTAGACACACACACACACACACGCATGAAAAAACACACACACACACACACAACCTCTTTCTCTCTGGGTGTGTGAGTAAGTACACAGCTATCTGTGAGTAGATTGGGGTCTGTGTGAGATTATTGATAATCTGGCAAATTTGACAGTAAATCAACTCATCCCTCAGATGCCTGAGGGCCCTATGCGCTGTGTGTGTGTGTGTCTATGTGTGTGTGCCTATGTGCGTGTGTGTGTCTGTGTGTGTGTGTCTACAATATGTGTGTGGGTGTGTGTCTATGTGTGCGTGTGTGTCTATGTGTGTCTGTGTGTATGCATGTGCGTGCATGTGCGTGTGTGTGCACCACCATGTTTTCATGCATGTGCGTGCGTGCGTGCGTGTCTGTGTGTGTGTGTGTGTGTGAAATCAAATCAAACTTTATTTGTCACATGCGCCGAATAAAACAAGTATAGACTTTACTGTGAAATGCTTACTTACAAGCCCATAACCAACAGTGCAGTTCAAGAAAGAGTTAAGAATATATTTACCATGTAGACTAAAATAAAAAGTAATAACAAAAAGTTACACAATAAGAATAACGATAACGAGGCTATATACAGGGGGTGCCGGTACCGAGTCAGTGTGTGGGGGTACAGGTTAGTTGAGGTAATTTGTGCATGCTTCAGTGTTGCTTGCCTTGTAGATAGCATAGAAGGTATTAAGTTCGTCTGGTAGGCTCGCGTCACTGGGCAGCTCGCGTCCGGGTTTTCCTTTGTAGTCCGTAATAGTTTGCAAGCCCTGCCACATCCGACGAGCGTCAGAGCCGGTGTAGTAGGATTCAATCTTAATCCTGTATTGACGCTTTGCTTGTTTGATAGTTCGTCTGAGGACATAGCGTTTTTTTTATAGGCGTCCGGATTAGTGTCCCGCTCCTTGAAAGCGGCAGCTCTGGCCTTTAGCTCGATGCGGATGTTGCCTGTAATCCATGGTTTCTGGTTGGGATATGTACGTATGGTCACTGTGGGAACGACGTCGTCGATGCACTTATTGATGAAGCCGCTGACTGAGGTGGTGTACTCCTCAATACCAGTGGATGAATTCCGGAACATATTCCAGTGTGTGCTAGCAATGCAGTCCTGTAGTGTAGCATCCGCGTCATCTGACCATTTCCATATTGAGCGAGTCACTGGTACTTCCTGCTTTAGTTTCTGATTGTAAGTAGGAATCAGGAGGATAGATTTATGTTCCGATTTGCCAAATGGAGGGTGGGGGAGAGCTTTGTATGCATCTCTTTGTGGAGTAAAGGTGGTCTAGGATTTATTTTTTCTCTGGTTGTAAATGTGACATGCTGGGTTATATCCTGCCTGTTTGGCCCTGTCCGGGGGTATCATCGGATGGGGCCACAGTGTCTTCTGATCCCTCCTGTCTCAGCCTCCAGTATTTATGCTGCAGTAGTTTATGTGTCGGGGGGCTAGGGTCAGTCTGTTACATCTGGAGTATTCTCTTGTCTTATCCGGTGTCCTGTGTGAATGTAAATATGCTCTCTCTAATTCTCTCTTTCTCTCTTTCTTTCTTTCTCTCGGAGGACCTGAGCCCTAGGACCATGCCTCAGGACTACCTGGCATGATGACTCCTTGCTGTCCCCAGTCCACCTGGCCATGCTGCTGCTCCAGTTTCAACTGTTCTGCCTGCGGCTACGGAACCCTGACCTGTTCACCGGACGTGCTTGTTGCACCCTCGACAATTACTATGATTATTATTATTTGACCATGCTGGTCATTTACGAACATTTTAACATCTTGACCATGTTCTGTTATAATATCCACCCGGCACAGCCAGAAGAGGACTGGCCACCCCTCATAGCCTGGTTCCTCTCTAGGTTTCTTCCTAGGTTTTTGGCCTTTCTCAGGAGTTTTTCCTAGGGAGTTTTTCCCAGCCACCGTGCTTCTTTCACATGCATTGCTTGCTGTTTGGGGTTTTAGGCTGGGTTTCTGTACAGCACTTTGAGATTTCAGCTGATGTACGAAGTGCTATATAATTTTTTTTGATTTGATTTGATTTGATTTGGTAAAAATCTGGTAAAACTGATTTAATGTTCTTCGGCGCCATCATGATCCGTGTGTGTGTGTGTGTGTGTGTGTGTGTGTGTGTGTGTGTGTGTGTGTAATGCTCTCAGCCTTTCCGGATCCAGAGGGTTTATCCCAGCGATCATAAATACGGACAATGCAGAAGCTTTACCACACTGAGATTAAAGTTTTACACTCTAAACCTCTACAACACCAGGAAAAAACACTGTATCCACATCCAGCTGCACTATCATCCTAATAATTAACACAACATGGGGAATATAAAACAAATGCTATGAAACTCAATGTATATAATAAGAAAAATATAAAAAATGATTAAACATAGCCCAGCTTTCCAAAGGGCTCTGGGTAGAACCTGAGCAATGTGCTGTGGGTCACTCTATTACCTTTACAGTAAGATACAGCCAGCTGCACTATCGTCTTAATAATAACGATAATGATACTGACAATTACAGTTATTAATGTAGTACCAATGCACTAGAATAAGACGACACTGAAACAGTCATCTTAACTAGTGTGCATGTTTGTGTGTCAACAAATAGGACAGAAACAGCCCACAATAAAGAATGAAAACATCGCCTATTTTGTGATGATCATAGCTTAAAGGCTTTAAATTGGTCCAAATTAGCTGCCGTCCTTCCACCCCCATTCCAGAGGAACGTAAAGGAACCGAGGGCAGATTACCGTGGCTAGTCTACTTCTCACATTCTGGCAGTGTTCCTATAGCGCACGCACACATGCACACACGCGCACACACACACACACACAGTGTTGAGCAGCTAATCTTGTGGGGACACACAATTCAGTCCCATTCAAAATCCTATTTTTCTAACCCCTAACCCTAAACCTAACCCGTACTCCTAGCCTTACCCTAACCTTAACCCTAACCATAACCCAAAAAACGAACCTTAACCCTAACCCTTAATGTAATACTAACACTAACACTAATTCTAACCTTAACCGACACAGGCACACACACACAAGCACAAGCACACACACACAAGCACAAACACACACACACACACACACACACACACACACACACACACACACACACACACACACACACACACACACACACACACATAGACACACTGTGTATAAGCAGTCAGACATGACAATATCCCTTCAGTTATGACCTAACCGGAGCTGACAGTAAATTACAGCTAAGGGGGTGGTAAAGCCAGAGCTATGTATTTAGAGAGGTAGGACATTGAGGTTTCTGCATTATGATGCATTAACATAACACAACAACAATCTATGGCAGACATGTTGACTCACCATTAACATAACACTACGACATTCTATGGCAGACATGTCGACTCCCACCTTTAACATAACACTACAACATTCTATGGCAGACATGTTGACTCCCCATTAACATAACACTACGACATTCTATGGCAGACATGTCGACTCCCACCTTTAACATAACACTACAACATTCTATGGCAGACATGTTGACTCCCCATTAACATAACACTACGACATTCAATGGCAGACATGTTGACTCACCATTAACATAACACGACAACATTCTATGGCAGACATGTTGACTCCTCATTAACATAACACAACAACATTCTATGGCAGACATGTCGACTCCCACCTTTAACATAACACTACAACATTCTATGGCAGACATGTTGACTCACCATTAACATAACACTACAACATTCTATGGCAGACATGTTGACTCCCACCTTTAACATAACACTACAACATTCTATGGAAGACATGTTGACTCCCCATCAACATAACATGGGGAATATAAAACAAAGGCTATGAAACTGAATGTACACTACCAATCAAAAGTTTGGAGCCACTTAGAAATGTCCTTGTTTTTGAAAGAAAAGCACATTTTTTGCCCATTAAAATAATGAAATTGATCAGAAATACAGTTTACACATTGTTAATGTTGGGATAGGGGGCAGTATTGAGAATTTTGGAAAAAATATGTGCCCATTTTTAACTGCCTCCTACACCAACTCAGAAGCTAGAATATGCATATTATTGTTCAGGTTTGGATAGAAAACACTCTGAATTTTCTAAAACTGTTTGAATGGTGTCTGTGAGTATAACAGAACTCCTATGGCAGGCCAAAACCTGACAAGGTTTCAAGCAGGAAGTACCCTGTCTGACAAGGAGTCGTGCGTCTTGCATCTGTTTATTGAAAAGTAAGGATCTTAGCTGTAACGTGACAATTCCCAGGGCTCCGATAGGCTCTCAGAATAACGGAAATAACTGAAGGTTGACGAGGCAGCCTCAGGCTGAAACACATTATCGGCTTTGGTAAGTGGCGGCTCAGAGGACCTTTGAATGAGGCGCGTGCACGATTCGCTCCTGAGGAGAAATTTAATTCGGCTGTTTAGGCTCAATGCATATTCCCGGTCGGAATATTAACACTTTTCTACGAGATAAATGGCATAAAAATTGGTTTTAAACAGCGGTTGACATGCTTCGAAGTACGGTAATGGAATATTTAGACATTTTTTGTCACGCCAATGCGCCATGCTCGAGACCGTGATGAAGCATTCTGATAGTGTCTAGAACTCACGAACAAAACGTCGCTGTTTGGATATAACGATGGATTATTTGGGACCAAACCAACATTTGTTATTGAAGTAGAAGTCCTGGCAGTGTATTCTGACGAAGAACAAGCAAGGTAAGAACATTTTTCTTATAGGAAATGTGATTTTGGTGGAGGCTGACCTGGGTGGGTGTCTAAATAGCTAGCCCTGTGATGCCGGGCTATGTACTTAGATTATTGCAAAATGTGCTTCATCCGAAAAGCTATTTTAAAATCGGACATATCGAGTGCATAGAGGAGTAATGTATCTATAATTCTTAAAATAATTGTTATGCTTTTTGTGAACGTTTATCGTGAGTAATTTAGCAAACTGTTAGTAAATTCCCCGGAAGTTTGCGGGGGTTATGCTTTTTCTGAACGTCACATGCTAATGTAAAAAGCTGTTTTTTGATATAAATATGAACTTGATTGAACAGACATGCATGTATTGTATAACACAATGTCCTAGGTGTGTCATCTGATGAAGATCATAAAAGGTTAGTGCTGCATTTAGCTGTGGTTTGGGTTTATGTGACATGATATGCTAGCTTGAAAAATGGGTGTCTGATTATTTCTGGCTGGGCACTCTGCTGACATAATCTAATGTTTTGCTTTCGTTGTAAAGCCTTTTTGAAATCGGACAGTGGGGTTAGATTAACGAGATTCTTGTCTTTAAATAGCTGTAAAATAGTCATATGTTTGAGAAATTGAAGTAATAGTATTTCTAACGATTCAAAAATCGCGCCACTGGATTTCAGTGGCTGTTACGTAGGTGGGACGAGTTCGTCCCACATGCGCCAGAGAGGTTAAATGACTATTGTAGCTGGAAACAGCTGATTTTTTATGGAATATCTACAAATCAAATCAAATCAAATTTATTCACAGAACAGCACAAACTGGCTCTAACAAGAACATAAAGAGGAGTGGGAGGCCCCGGTGCACAACTAAGGAAGAGAACAAGTACATTAGAGTGTCTAGTTTGAGAAACAGACGCCTCACAAGTCCTCAAATGCAGCTTCATTAAATAGTACCAGCAAAACACCAGTCTCAACGTTAACAGTGAAGAGGCGACTCCGGGATGCCGGCCTTCTAGGCAGAGTTCCTCTGTCATGTGTCTGTGTTCTTAATCTTTTATTTTTATTGGCCAGTCTGAGATATGGCTTTTTCTTTGCATCTCTACCTAGAAGTCCAGCATCCCAGAGTCACCTCTTCACTGTTGATGTTGAGACTGGTGTATTTCTGATCAATTTGATGTTATTTTAATGGACAATTTGTTTTGTTTTTCTTTAAAAAACAAGGACATTTCTAATTGACCCCAAACTTTTGAAAGTTAGTGTAGTTAGTGTATATAATTATAAAACTTAGCCCAGCTTTCCAAATAGCTCTGGGTAGAACCTGAGCAATGTGCTGTGGATCACTCGATTAGCTTTACAGTAAGACAGTGGGATGCAGAGGGATGTACATGCATAGCAATATTAGGTTTTGACTTATCTGTAGATACACAGTAACATGACATTGCTTTAAATTAAACTGAGCAAAAAATATAAACGCAACATGTAACAATTTCAAAAGATTTTACTGAGTTACAGTTCATATAAGGAAATCAGTCAATTTAAATAAATAAATTAGGCCCTAATCTATGGATTTCACATGACTGGGAATACAGATATACATCTGTTTGTCACAGATACCTTAAAAGAAATGGTAGGGGCGTGGATCAGAAAACCAGTCAGTATCTGGTGTGACCATCTTTTTTCCTCATGTATTGCAACTCATTCGCATAGAGTTGATCAGGCTGTTGATTGTGGCCTGTGGAATGTTGTCTTCAATGGCTGTGCGAAGTTGCTGAATATTGGCGGGATCTGGAATACGCTGTCGTACACAATGATCCAGAACATCACCAACTTGCTCAATGGGTGACATCTGGTGAGTATGCAGACCATGGAAGAACTGGGACATGTTCTACTTCCAGGAATTGTGTACAGATCCTTGTGACATGGGGCCATGCATTTTCATGCTGAAATTAACATGAATTTTTCTGGCAACAGCTCTAATGGACATTCCTGCAGTCAGCATGCCAATTGCACACTCCCTCAAAACGTGAGACATCTATGGCATTGTGTTGTGTGACACAAACTGCACATTTTAGAGTGGTCTTTTATTGGCCCCAGCACGAGGTGAACCTGTGTAATGATCATGCTGTTTAATCAGCTTCTTGATATGCCACATCTGTCAGGTGGATGGATTGTCATTATTGTTAATCTAATTGAACTGTCCAATTTACAGTATCTATTACTGTGAAAGAATACCATGCTATTGTTTGAGGAGAGTGCACAATTTTGAACATGAAAAGTTATTAATAAACAAATTAGGCACATTTGGGCAGTCTTGATTAAATATTTTGAACAGAAATGCAATTGTTCATTGGATCAGTCTAAAACCTTGCACATACACTGCTGCCATCTAGTGGCCAAAATCTAAATTGCACCTGGTCTGGAATAATACATTATGGCCTTTCAAAGATAATGGTACAAAAAAATATTTAAAAAATGCATGTTTTTTTCTTTATTATCTTTTACCAGATCTATTTTATTATATTCTCCTACATACCTTTCACATTTCCACAAACTTCAAAGTGTTTCCTTTCAAATGGTACCAATAATTTGCATATCCTTGCTTCAGGGCCTGAGCTACAGTCAGTTAGATTGTGGTATGTCATTTTAAGAGAAAATTAAAAAAAGAGGCGGATCCTTAAGAGGGTTTAAGCTGCTTTATTTTAGGGGTTTAGTGAAGTCATTCTTGAGCCTTAGGACAAGGGGAGTATACAGTGGCTTCACCCCCTTGGCATTTTTCCTATTTTGTTGCCTTACAACCTGGAATTAAAATGTATTTTTAGGGGGGTTTGTATAATTTGATTTACACAACATGCCTACCACTTTGAAGATGCAAAATATTTTTTATTGTGAAAAACAAACAACAAATAAGACAAAAAAACAGAAAACTTGAGCGTGCATAACAATTCACCCCTCCCAAAGTCAATACTTCTTAGAGCCACTTTTGCAGCAATTACAGCTGCAAGTCTCTTGGGGTATGTCTCTATAAGCTTGGCACATCTAGCCACTGGGATTTTTGCCAATTCATCAAGGCAAAACTGCTCCAGCTCATTCAAGTTGGATGGGTTCCGCTGGTGTACAGAATCACAGATTCTCAATTGGACTGAGGTCTGGGCTTTGACTAGGCCATTCCAAGATATTTACATTTTTTCCCTTAAACCACTCAAGTGTGACTTTAGCAGTATGCTTAGGGGCATTGTCCTGCTGGAAGGTGAACCTCCGTCCCGGCCTCAAATCTCTGGAAGACTGAAACAGGTTTCCCTCAAGAATTTCCCTGTATTTAGAGCCATCCATCATTCCTTCAATTCCGACCGGTTTCTCAGTCCTTGCCGATGAAAACCATGGTGTTCTCGGGGTGATGAGAGGTGTTGGGTTTGCACCAAACATTACGTTTTCCTTGATGGCCAAAAAGCTACATTTTAGTCTCATCTGACCAGAGTACCTTCTTCCATATGCTTGGGGAGTCTTCCACATGCATTTTGGAAAACCCCAAACATGTTTGCTAATTTTTTTCTGGCCACTCTTCCATAAAGCCCAGCTCTTTGGAGTGTACGGCTTAAAGTGGTCCTATGGACAGATACTCCAATCTCTGCTGTGGAGCTTTGCAGCTCCTTCAGGGTTATCTTTGGTCTCTTTGTTGCCTCTTTGATTAATGCCCTCCTTGCCTGGTCTGTAAGTTTTGGTGGGCGGCCCTCTCTTGGCAGGTTTGTTGTGGTGCCATATTCTTTCAATTTTTTTTATAACGGATTTAATGGTGCTCCATGGGATGTTCAAAGTTTCAGATATTGTACTTCTCCACAATTTTGTCCCTGACCTGTTTGGAGAGCTCCTTGGTTTCATAGTGCCGCTTGCTTTGTGGTGCCCCTTGCATACAGAAGGGACGTCGCGTGCGCCATCCGTATGGTTAGTGAGAAAGTCCATGTTGCAAATGTACCCTCCCTTACTAGACGTCCGACCACGTCCGATAAATCCGCGGACGGCGTCGGGCCGATCGCGGGGGCCGGATCTTCCAGGAAGTCATCGAACGGAGTCTCTCGGACCTTCGGTTTCCGTTTAATTAAATTTTCAAATTTTGGTCATTTTCTTGCAGTCCCGGATTATTCCACGAGAGGGCGTATGGAATCATATTGCAAATGTAACATATATCACCAAATGCGACACGGCTTTTTCTCCTAAACCGAAGACAATTCGAAGACGAAACTCGGTCTGCGTGGGTTTGGCATAATGGGCAGTTGGCCCCGAACAGGATGGAGTCGAGGCCTCGACGCTTTTCGAGTTAAGGCTATTTTTCTGGGATTGAAAGTCAAAGAGGAAAATAGAGTGCTGATTTGACCACTTCACATCAAACTACATGAGCCTACGGTGTCAGGAGAAAAGGAACCATGCATTTACCAATGTTCATTTCAGAGAAATTGTACAATGACACATTGGTGATATTCAACAACAAGAGGTTTTTTTTTCAAAAAAGTTACATATCCAGTTGCAGCGTGTTCAGATGAGTCCGTTAAGGCAGGTTTCGGAGCTCTGCGAGATTTCTGTGATTTTCTGTGATTTTCTGAAACAACACACACTTGTTCAACCCTCTGTAAATAAGTCAGTTCTTAACAGAAACACTTAAAACTCAATATTCTATAAGAGCCTAACGTTCAGATTCCTGTGTCAACCAGAAATGCCTTATAATGGTGTCATAGGGGCTGCTTTGAAGGGTTAAAAAGGTCAGATCTTTCCACAACTTCATATGTGTGACTAGGCAACCCTCATGAACTGTAAATCAGTCATTTATCCCATCAGATGTCAAAGAAAAGCTCTCTCAAACACACACACAGCAAGGACGGAGTGACACAGAGCGGTGCTTAAAGACACAAAGAGCCTGCAATGGCATTACCATTATCTCTAGGCTGAGACGAGTTCAATGAGACGCCCCGCTTGACCGTAGCTTGCTCGGTATGAGCGCAGCGACCGTGAGAAAACTAGGCCCAAAATGAGGCCTGCACCAATATGTCAAGTGCTTATGGGTGACAGTGAGAGAACCATTAGGGTTAGAAGCACAATTCAACCTCAGGAGCGTTCCTGAGGTCCTCCCGATCTGTGCAAGCCTAACCTTGACCCTGTGGCATTAACCCTTCACAGTGAAAAGAAGGTGTTTAGATCAAACTGTGTGCAATGACTTCTCTCCCCATAGGAATACATTGACAATTCTCCTAAATTCAACCTGAAGTCTATGTGGGTTATGAATGCCTTATGAACCTGTCTTCTATAACAATCCATCAGGCTACTGTGAGGTCTACCTGTGTCGATTCTAAGGTTCCTGGAGCAACCGGAAAATGTTAAAATCACCCTAGAGCTATTGTCATATAAGCAACCTGCAGATAGTGAAAATCACGCAACTCAACCATCTGTCATTCAGTCAATTCTTAAGGTAGAGACTTCATATTCAGGATTCTGTTTATGTCTACCCCAAAGACAACGTGTGTGAAGCAAGAGCTTCCTGTGACAACCGGAAGTTGTTAAAAACAGCCAAGAGCTATTGTCATATGGTCAACCGGCATATAGTGAAAATCACGCAACTCAACCATCTGTTATTCAGTCAATTCTTAAGGTAGAGACTTCATATTCAGGATTCTGTTTATGTCTAACCCAAAGACAACATGTGTTGAGTAAGAGCTTCCTGTGACAACCGGAAGTTGTTAAAAACAGCAAAGAGCTATTGTCATATGGTCAACCAGCATATAGTGAAAATCACGCAACTCAACCCTATGTCATCCAGCCAATTCTTTAGGTAGAGACTTCATATTGAGGATTCTGTATATGCCTACCCCAAAGACAACGTGTGTCTATTCTTTTTGCAAAAAAAACAAAAACACACACACACAATTTGGCCATAGGGACATAGTGTGGGGCTTAGAGTCTTATACCGCCTTCAATAGTTACTTTTGTTGAAACGATTCAAGAACCGTCAGACCTAGAGCTCCGAAATTTTAGAAACCTGTTCTAGAGCTCAAGTCGATAGTGCACGGTGATTTATGGGGCTCTAGAAGGTTCTCTGACCGAGAAACCACCTCGTACATTTGCAATATTTTCAATTCATTTTCAATATCACGGACATGGCGACATTTAGAAATGTCCCAGAGTCGCAAGACTAGGTGCATTGAAACCGCCTCGGCCCGTAGAGACGGACCCCAATGTCTCTGTCCGATAGCTCATTCAGGGACCCCGTAGTAACGCCCTGAAAAAGTGGATTTTCAGCACCAATTAAGGCCATTGCTTGGGCACCAAATGACCTATCGAGCCGAAACTTGGGATTCGGGGTCGCCTCACATAGGCCTACACATAATGTCAGAACTGGACCCGCAGCTATAACGTAACTATGTGTTTTAGGTTTTTTTATGGTTAAAATTGAAAGCACTGTGAATTATGGGCCTTCTCTGACATATGTGATAGTTGGCTTCTATACGAGTTGGAAAAAGTGGATTTGGTGTCAGATGCTATCAGTTTGGTGTCAGAATGACAACTAATTGACTGATGGACGCTGACTGCTGGGTGACGAGCAATGGAGATTAACCACAGTCACTGCCCGGCCATCCCGAGTTCATCGGGCCAGTCAATTATGCATTTCTGCAGTATTTTTGAGCATGCCTAAATTTGTGATGCTAAATGCCCATTAAATCATATTGCAAACGTAACGCGCTATATTGCAAACGTAACGTGCGTTTGCAATATGATTCAACAGCAGAAAATATCACCAAAGTTGACATGATGAAATCAACACAATGAGCGACAGAGAGGAACCACAGTCACTGCCCGGCCATCCCCAGTTCATCAGGCCAGTCAATTATGCATTTCTGCAGTATTTTTGAGCATGCCTAAATTTGTGATACTAAATGCCCATTAAATCATATTGCAAACGTAACGCGCTATATTGCAAACGTAACGTGCGTTTGCAATATGACTCAACAGCAAAAATATCACCAAAGTTGACATGATGAAATCAACACAATGAGCGATAGAGAGGAACCACAGTCACTGCCCGGCCATCCCCAGTTCATCGGGACAGTCAATTTTGCATATCTTTAGTGTTTTTGAGCATGCCAAATTCGTGATGTTGAGGCCCATTGAATCATATTGTAAATGCGCATCAGTGCACATGGTGACCCGAAATGGGTTACCAGGAGTAATTTTTTAGAAGGGTTTTAAATGCCTTTAGAGGGTGCAAGGGGTGCACGGTTGGGTAGGGAGCACCTTCCATCAGTGCCCATCCAGTATGGGGCGCCCCTAGTCATTTTGGACATTTTTCAAAAAAATTGCTAAAAAACGACAATCCCACTTCTCTCATGTCACCATCAAGCCATTGAGAGGAACCACAGTCACTGCCCGGCCATCCCCAGTTCATCGGGACAGTCAATTTTGCATATCTTTAGTGTTTTTGAGCATGCCAAATTCGTGATGTTGAGGCCCATTGAATCATATTGCAAATGCGCATCAGTGCACATGGTGACCCGAAATGGGTTACCAGGAGTAATTTTTTAGAAGGGTTTTAAATGCCTTTAGAGGGTGCAAGGGGTGCACGGTTGGGTAGGGAGCACCTTCCATCAGTGCCCATCCAGTATGGGGCGCCCCTAGTCATTTTGGACATTTTTCAAAAAAATTGCTAAAAAACGACAATCCCACTTCTCTCATGTCACCATCAAGCCATGGAGAGGAACCACAGTCACTGCCCGGCCATCACCAGTTCATCGGGACAGTTCATTTTGCATTTCTGCAGTGTTTTTAAGCATGCCAAATTCGTGATGTTGAGGCCCATTGAATCATATTGCAAATGCGCATCAGTGCACATGGTGACCCGAAATGGGTTACCAGGAGTAATTTTTTAGAATGGTTTTAAATGCCTTTAGGGTGGTGCAAGGGGTGCACGGTTGGGTAGTGAGCACCTTCCATCAGTGCCCATCCAGTATGGGGCGCACCTAGTCATTTTGGACATTTTTCAAAAAAATTGCTAAAAAACGACAATCCCACTTCTCTCATGTCACCATCAAGCCATGGAGAGGAACCACAGTCACTGCCCGGCCATCACCAGTTCATCGGGACAGTTCATTTTGCATTTCTGCAGTGTTTTTAAGCATGCCAAATTCGTGATGTTGAGGCCCATTGAATCATATTGCAAATGCGCATCAGTGCACATGGTGACCCGAAATGGGTTACCAGGAGTAATTTTTTAGAATGGTTTTAAATGCCTTTAGGGTGGTGCAAGGGGTGCACGGTTGGGTAGTGAGCACCTTCCATCAGTGCCCATCCAGTATGGGGCGCACCTAGTCATTTTGGACATTTTTCAAAAAAATTGCTAAAAAACGACAATCCCACTTCTCTCATGTCACCATCAAGCCATGGAGAGGAACCACAGTCACTGCCCGGCCATCACCAGTTCATCGGGACAGTCAATTATGCATTTCTGCAGTGGTTTTGAGCATGCCAAAGTTGTGATGCTAAATGCCCATTGCATCATATTGCAAACGTAACATGGAATATTGCAAATGTAACGCGCATTTGCAACATGATTCAACAGCAAAAAACATCACCAAAGTTGACATGATGAAATCAACACAACGAGCGATGGAGAGGAACCACAGTCACTGCACGGCCATCCCCAGTTCATCGGGACAGTCAATTATGCATTTCTGCAGTGGTTTTGAGCATGCCACATTTGTGATGCTAAATGCCCATTGAATCATATTGCAAACGTAACATGGAATATTGCAAATGTAACGCGCATTTGCAACATGATTCAACAGCAAAAAACATCACCAAAGTTGACATGATGAAATCAACACAACGAGCGATGGAGAGGAACCACAGTCACTGCACGGCCATCCCCAGTTCATCGGGACAGTCAATTATGCATTTCTGCAGTGGTTTTGAGCATGCCAAAGTTGTGATGCTAAATGCCAATTGAATCATATTGCAAATGCGCATCCGTGTATTTGCAATATGATTCAACAGCAAAAAATGTCACCAAAGGTGACATGATGAAATCAACACAACGAGCGATGGAGAGGAACCAGGAGCGTTCCTGAGGTCCTCCCGATCTGTGCAAGCCAACCTTGACCCTGTGGCATTAACCCTTCACAGTGAAAAGAAGGTGTTTAGATCAAACTGTGTGCAATGACTTCTCTCCCCATAGGAACACATAGACTATTCTCCAAAATTCAACCTGAAGCCTATGTGGGTTATGAATGCCTTATGAACCTGTCTTCTACAACAATCCATCAGGCTACTGTGAGGTCTACCTGTGTCGATTCTAAGGTTCCTGTGACAACTGGAAGTGGTTAAAAACACCCAAGAGCTATTGTCATATTAAGTGCGCATAGTGAAAATCACGCAACTCAACCATCTGTTACTCAGTCAATTCTTAAGGTAGAGACTTCTTATTCAGGATTCTGTTTATGTCTACCCCAAAGACAACGTGTGTGAAGCAACAGCTTCCTGTGACAACCGGAAGTGGTTAAAAACACCCAAGAGCTATTGTCATATTGCCACCTGCATATAGTGAAAATCACGCAACTCAACCATCTTTTACTCAGTCAATTCTTAAGGTAGAGACTTCTTATTCAGGATTCTGTTTATGTCTACCCCAAAGACAACGTGTGTGAAGCAAGAGCTTCCTGTGACAACCGGAAGTGGTTAAAAACACCCAAGAGCTATTGTCATATTACTTGCGCATAGTGAAAATCACTCAACTCAACCATCTGTTTCTCAGCAATTCTTAAGGTAGAGACTTCTTATTCAGGATTCTGTTTATGTCTACCCCAAAGACAACGTGTGTGAAGCAAGAGCTTCCTGTGACAACCGGAAGTGGTTAAAATCACCCAAGAGCCATTGTCATATTACGAGCGCATAGTGAAAATCACGCAACTCAACCATCTGTTACTCAGTCAATTCTTAAGGTAGAGACTTCTTATTCAGGATTCTGTTTATGTCTACCCCAAAGACAACGTGTGTGAAGCAACAGCTTCCTGTGACAACCGGAAGTGGTTAAAAACACCCAAGAGCTATTGTCATATTGCCAACTGCAGATAGTGAAAATCACGCAACTCAACCATCTGTTACTCAGTCAATTCTTAAGGTAGAGACTTCTTATTCAGGATTCTGTTTATGTCTACCCCAAAGACAACGTGTGTTGAGTAAGAACTTCCTGTGACAACGGGAAGTGGTTAAAATCACCCAAGAGCTATTGTCATATTACGTGCGCATAGTGAAAATCACGCAACTCAACCGTCTGTTTCTCAGTCAATTCTTAAGGTAGAGACTTCTTATTCAGGATTCTGTTTCTGTCTACCCCAAAGACAACGTGTGTGAAGCAAGAGCTTCCTGTGACAACGGGAAGTGGTTAAAACAGCCTAGAGCCATTGTCATTTGGTCAACCTGCATATAGTGAAAATCACGCAACTCAACCATCTGTTACTCAGTCAATTCTTAAGGTAGAGACTTCTTATTCAGGATTCCGTTTATATGTACCCCAAAGACAACGTGTGTGAAGCAAGAGCTTCCTGTGACAACCGGAAGTGGTTAAAATCACCCAAGAGCCATTGTCATATTACGAGCGCATAGTGAAAATCACGCAACTCAACCATCTGTTACTCAGTCAATTCTTAAGGTAGAGACTTCTTATTCAGGATTCTGTTTATGTCTACCCCAAAGACAACGTGTGTGAAGCAACAGCTTCCTGTGACAACCGGAAGTGGTTAAAAACACCCAAGAGCTATTGTCATATTGCCACCTGCAGATAGTGAAAATCACGCAACTCAACCATCTGTTACTCAGTCAATTCTTAAGGTACAGACTTCATATTCAGGATTCTGTTTCTGTCTACCCCAAAGACAACGTGTGTGAAGCAAGAGCTTCCTGTGACAACCGGAAGTGGTTAAAAACACCCAAGAGCTATTGTCATATTGCCACCTGCAGATAGTGAAAATCACGCAACTCAACCATCTGTTACTCAGTCAATTCTTAAGGTACAGACTTCATATTCAGGATTCTGTTTATGTCTACCCCAAAGACAACGTGTGTGAAGTAAGAGCTTCCTGTGACAACCGGAAGTTGTTAAAAACAGCCAAGAGCTATTGTCATATGGTCAACCTGCATATAGTGAAAATCACGCAACTCAACCATCTGTTACTCAGTCAATTCTTAAGGTAGAGACTTCTTATTCAGGATTCTGTTTATGTCTACCCCAAAGACAACGTGTGTTGAGTAAGAACTTCCTGTGACAACGGGAAGTGGTTAAAACAGCCTAGAGCCATTGTCATTTGGTCAACCTGCATATAGTGAAAATCACGCAACTCAACCATCTGTTACTCAGTCAATTCTTAAGGTAGAGACTTCTTATTCATGATTCTGTTTATGTGTACCCCAAAGACAACGTGTGTGAAGCAAGAGCTTCCTGTGACAACCGGAAGTGGTTAAAATCACCCAAGTGCTATTGTCATATTACGTGCGCATAGTGAAAATCATGCAACTCAACCATCTGTTTCTCAGTCAATTCTTAAGGTAGAGACTTCTTATTCAGGATTCCGTTTATGTCTACCCCAAAGACAACGTGTGTGAAGCAAGAGCTTCCTGTGACAACCGGAAGTGGTTAAAATCACTCAAGAGCTATTGTCATATTACGTGCGCATAGTGAAAATCACGCAACTCAACCATCTGTTTCTCAGTCAATTCTTAAGGTAGAGACTTCTTATTCAGGATTCTGTTTATGTCTACCCCAAAGACAACGTGTGTTGAGTAAGAACTTCCTGTGACAACGGGAAGTGGTTAAAACAGCCTAGAGCTATTGTCATATGGACAACCTGCATATAGTGAAAATCACGCAACTCAACCATCTGTTACTCAGTCAATTCTTAAGGTAGAGACTTCTTATTCAGGATTCTGTTTATGTCTACCCCAAAGACAACGTGTGTGAAGCAACAGCTTCCTGTGACAACCGGAAGTGGTTAAAAACACCCAAGAGCTATTGTCATATTGCCACCTGCAGATAGTGAAAATCACGCAACTCAACCATCTGTTTCTCAGTCAATTCTTAAGGTAGAGACTTCTTATTCAGGATTCTGTTTATGTCTACCCCAAAGACAACGTGTGTTGAGTAAGAACTTCCTGTGACAACGGGAAGTGGTTAAAACAGCCTAGAGCTATTGTCATATGGACAACCTGCATATAGTGAAAATCACGCAACTCAACCATCTGTTACTCAGTCAATTCTTAAGGTAGAGACTTCTTATTCAGGATTCCGTTTATGTCTACCCCAAAGACAACGTGTGTGAAGCAAGAGCTTCCTGTGACAACCGGAAGTGGTTAAAATCACCCAAGAGCTATTGTCATATTACGTGCGCATAGTGAAAATCACGCAACTCAACCGTCTGTTTCTCAGTCAATTCTTAAGGTAGAGACTTCTTATTCAGGATTCCGTTTATGTCTACCCCAAAGACAACGTGTGTGAAGCAAGAGCTTCCTGTGACAACCGGAAGTGGTTAAAATCACCCAAGAGCTATTGTCATATTACGTGCGCATAGTGAAAATCACGCAACTCAACCGTCTGTTTCTCAGTCAATTCTTAAGGTAGAGACTTCTTATTCAGGATTCTGTTTATATGTACCCCAAGGACAACGTGTGTGAAGCAATAGCTTCCTGTGACAACGGGAAGTGGTTAAAACAGCCTAGAGCTATTGTCATATGGTCAACCTGCATATAGTGAAAATCACGCAACTCAACCATCTGTTTCTCAGTCAATTCTTAAGGTAGAGACTTCTTATTCAGGATTCTGTTTCTGTCTACCCCAAAGACAACGTGTGTGAAGCAAGAGCTTCCTGTGAC
This sequence comes from Salmo trutta, assembly GCF_901001165.1. Classification (NCBI taxonomy): domain Eukaryota; kingdom Metazoa; phylum Chordata; class Actinopteri; order Salmoniformes; family Salmonidae; genus Salmo; species Salmo trutta. Next base: position 8,075,083 of record NC_042981.1, on the reverse strand, counting down.
AACCGGAAGTGGTTAAAAACACCCAAGAGCTATTGTCATATTGCCACCTGCAGATAGTGAAAATCACGCAACTCAACCATCTGTTACTCAGTCAATTCTTAAGGTACAGACTTCATATTCAGGATTCTGTTTATGTCTACCCCAAAGACAACGTGTGTGAAGTAAGAGCTTCCTGTGACAACCGGAAGTTGTTAAAAACAGCCAAGAGCTATTGTCATATGGTCAACCTGCATATAGTGAAAATCACGCAACTCAACCATCTGTTACTCAGTCAATTCTTAAGGTAGAGACTTCTTATTCAGGATTCTGTTTATGTCTACCCCAAAGACAACGTGTGTTGAGTAAGAACTTCCTGTGACAACGGGAAGTGGTTAAAACAGCCTAGAGCCATTGTCATTTGGTCAACCTGCATATAGTGAAAATCACGCAACTCAACCATCTGTTACTCAGTCAATTCTTAAGGTAGAGACTTCTTATTCATGATTCTGTTTATGTGTACCCCAAAGACAACGTGTGTGAAGCAAGAGCTTCCTGTGACAACCGGAAGTGGTTAAAATCACCCAAGTGCTATTGTCATATTACGTGCGCATAGTGAAAATCATGCAACTCAACCATCTGTTTCTCAGTCAATTCTTAAGGTAGAGACTTCTTATTCAGGATTCCGTTTATGTCTACCCCAAAGACAACGTGTGTGAAGCAAGAGCTTCCTGTGACAACCGGAAGTGGTTAAAATCACTCAAGAGCTATTGTCATATTACGTGCGCATAGTGAAAATCACGCAACTCAACCATCTGTTTCTCAGTCAATTCTTAAGGTAGAGACTTCTTATTCAGGATTCTGTTTATGTCTACCCCAAAGACAACGTGTGTTGAGTAAGAACTTCCTGTGACAACGGGAAGTGGTTAAAACAGCCTAGAGCTATTGTCATATGGACAACCTGCATATAGTGAAAATCACGCAACTCAACCATCTGTTACTCAGTCAATTCTTAAGGTAGAGACTTCTTATTCAGGATTCTGTTTATGTCTACCCCAAAGACAACGTGTGTGAAGCAACAGCTTCCTGTGACAACCGGAAGTGGTTAAAAACATTCAAGAGCTATTGTCATATTGCCACCTGCAGATAGTGAAAATCACGCAACTCAACCATCTGTTTCTCAGTCAATTCTTAAGGTAGAGACTTCTTATTCAGGATTCTGTTTATGTCTACCCCAAAGACAACGTGTGTTGAGTAAGAACTTCCTGTGACAACGGGAAGTGGTTAAAACAGCCTAGAGCTATTGTCATATGGACAACCTGCATATAGTGAAAATCACGCAACTCAACCATCTGTTACTCAGTCAATTCTTAAGGTAGAGACTTCTTATTCAGGATTCCGTTTATGTCTACCCCAAAGACAACGTGTGTGAAGCAAGAGCTTCCTGTGACAACCGGAAGTGGTTAAAATCACCCAAGAGCTATTGTCATATTACGTGCGCATAGTGAAAATCACGCAACTCAACCGTCTGTTTCTCAGTCAATTCTTAAGGTAGAGACTTCTTATTCAGGATTCCGTTTATGTCTACCCCAAAGACAACGTGTGTGAAGCAAGAGCTTCCTGTGACAACCGGAAGTGGTTAAAATCACCCAAGAGCTATTGTCATATTACGTGCGCATAGTGAAAATCACGCAACTCAACCGTCTGTTTCTCAGTCAATTCTTAAGGTAGAGACTTCTTATTCAGGATTCCGTTTATGTCTACCCCAAAGACAACGTGTGTGAAGCAAGAGCTTCCTGTGACAACCGGAAGTGGTTAAAATCACCCAAGAGCTATTGTCATATTACGTGCGCATAGTGAAAATCACGCAACTCAACCATCTGTTTCTCAGTCAATTCTTAAGGTAGAGACTTCTTATTCAGGATTCCGTTTATGTCTACCCCAAAGACAACGTGTGTGAAGCAAGAGCTTCCTGTGACAACCGGAAGTGGTTTAAAATAGCCTAGAGCTATTGTCATATTGCCACCTGCAGATAGTGAAAATCACGCAACTCAACCATCTGTTTCTCAGTCAATTCTTAAGGTAGAGACTTCTTATTCAGGATTCTGTTTATGTCTACCCCAAAGACAACGTGTGTGAAGCAAGAGCTTCCTGTGACAACCGGAAGTGGTTAAAAACACCCAAGAGCTATTGTCATATTACGTGCGCATAGTGAAAATCATGCAACTCAACCATCTGTTTCTCAGTCAATTCTTAAGGTAGAGACTTCTTATTCAGGATTCTGTTTATTTCTACCCCAAAGACAACGTGTGTGAAGCAACAGCTTCCTGTGACAACCGGAAGTGGTTAAAAACACCCAAGAGCTATTGTCATATTGCCACCTGCAGATAGTGAAAATCACGCAACTCAACCATCTGTTTCTCAGTCAATTCTTAAGGTAGAGACTTCATATTCAGGATTCTGTATATGCCTACCCCAAAGACAACGTGTGTCTATTCTTTTTGCAAAAAAAACAAAAACACACACACAATTTGGCCATAGGTACATAGTATGGGGCTTAGAGGCTTATACCGCCTTCAATAGTTACTTTCGTTCAAACGATTCAAGAACCGTCAGACCTAGAGCTCCGAAATTTTAGAAACCTGTTCTAGAGCTCAAGTCGATAGTGCACGGTGATTTATGGGGCTCTAGAAGGTTCTCTGACCGAGAAACCGCCTCGTACATTTGCAATATTTTCAATTCATTTTGAATATCACGGACATGGCGACATGTAGAAATGTCCCAGAGTCGCAAGACTAGGTGCATTGAAACCGCCTCGGCCCATAGAGACGGACCCCAATGTCTCTGTCCGATAGCTCATTCAGGGGCCCCGTAGTAACGCCCTGAAAAAGTGGATTTTCAGCACCAATTAGGCCATTGCTCGGGCACCGAATGACCTATCGAGCCGAAACTTGGGATTCGGGGTCGCCTCACATAGGCCTACACATAATGTCAGAGCTGGACCCGCAGCTATAACGTAACTATGTGTTTTAGTTTTTTTTATGGTTAAAATTGAAAGCACTGTGAATTATGGGCCTTCTCTGACATATGTGATAGTTGGCTTCTATACGAGTTGGAAAAAGTGGATTTGGTGTCAGATGCTATCAGTTTGGTGTCAAAATGACATCTAATTGACTGATGGACGCTGACTGCTGGGTGACGAGCAATGGAGAGGAACCACAGTCACTGCCCGGCCATCCCGAGTTCATCGAGCCAGTCAATAATGCATTTCTGCAGTATTTTTGAGCATGCCTAAATTTGTGATGCTAAATGCCCATTGAATCATATTGCAAACGTAACGCGCAATATTGCAAATGTAACGCGCATTTGCAAGATGATTCAACAGCAAAAAATATCACCAAAGTTGACATGATGAAATCAACACAACGAGCGATGGAGAGGAACCACAGTCACTGCACGGCCATCCCGAGATCATCGGGCCAGTCAATTATGCATTCTGAGCATGTCAAATTCGTTAAAAATGTTAAAAGCAACAGAGTCCCACTTCTCCCTCATCATACATGACAAGTAGACCATCTGCGTTGATTGATGGCTCAACATAGGGATATATATCATTTGGGCAGTATAAATGCCATTTGGAACATGGTTCACTGACTTTTGGGTTTGGAAACCGACTTCCTATGATCGTACATGGCAAACGGACAAACATACTGATTTGGCACATTCAATACTTTCATACATGTATAATTGACAAAAAAAGAATTGGACATTTAATTTGCACATTTCTAATGGCATTTGGCAAAAAATATAAATATGTGACTTTTGACTTCCTATGAAATCATATTCCAAATGCACAAATCATATGCCTTATGCACAAGCAAATATGTCACTTTTGACTTCCTATGAAATCATATTCCAAATGCACAAAACATATTCCAAATGCCTTATGCACAAGCAAAAACAACCCAAAAAATTATGTCAATAAAATATGTCAAAAGTATGTCCATACAGCTCTTATACATGTGTAATTGACATAAAAATCAAAAAAAATTCGAAAAACGGTCCAGAAACCACTTTTTTAGGGCTGAAAAGTTTTCAAAAAATATGTCATTTTTTCAAAATTTGACACTTGGGACTTGAATTGTGTTACATTTGCAATATGAAAATTCACTGCGGAGAGCTCTAGCTATCTTTTGGATATTTGCTGTAATTTGGCACTTGCAATACTTCCACAAGTGACAAAAAAAAGCATTGGATATGTCATTTTGCAAAAAAAAATGAAAAAAAAAATGTCACTTTTTTCCTATGAAATCATATTCAAAATGCACAAATCATATGCCTTGCGCACAAGCAAAAGCAACCCAAAAAACGACATCAATAAAAAACGTCAGAAGCATGTTCATACAGCTCTTATACATGTGTAATTGACATAACAATCGAAAAAAATTCGAAAAACGGTCCAGAAACCACTTTTTTACAAGATGCTACGTTTTCAAAAAAAATATCATTTTATCAAAATCTGAGACTTGGGTAAGAATTGGGTATCATTTGCTGTATGAAAAACCAAGGTGGAGCACGCTCGCCATCTAAAGGAAATTTGGGGTGTTACAATTGGCAATTGCCATCGGAAAATTGCCATATGATTGGCCCGGAGATGGGCCGATTTGGGTGGTTATTTCAATCGTGTGTATGATTCGTGCTATGCCAATATGTTGCCATGTTATTTTGTCCAAATCAGGGGGGTAATCCCTTACTTAGTGGTGTTGCAGACTCTGGGGCCATTCAGAACAGGTGTATATATACTGAGATCATGTGACAGATCATGTTACACTTAGATTGCACACGGGTGGACTTTATTTAACTAATTATGTGACTTCTGAAGGTAATTGGTTGCACCATATCTTATTAAGGGGCTTCATAGCGAAGGGGGGAATACATATGCACGCACCACTTTTACATTTACATTTTTTATTTTATTTTTGGAAACAAGTTTTCTTTTTTTCATTTCACTTCAGCAATTTGGACTATTTTGTGTACGTCCAATACATGGAATCCAAATCAAAATAGCATAAGGTATGTCCACATATCCATGATACACTGCTGTGCACAGGTGGACATACTGCATGTTGCTGTCTCATAGATGGAAGCTAGGTTGGCACAACATAATTAATGATATACTGGTCTTGGCCAGTCAGTTGACTGTTCTTCCCAAATACAGCACCGATGTCAACCTCACGTGACTTGGGAAATGGTATCCAGGGTTTTCTTTTTGGCAACTCAAAGAAATAGAAGTTCTTTCTGCCTTGTTAGCTATTGACACCAATAAGTCATTAGGGGCTGATAATTTGGACCCGTCTTTGCTTAAGTATACAGTGACCCTGTATGATGGCTCAGTAACACACATGTTTTATTTACCTTTAGTATCAGGACATTTTCCAAAAAAGTGTGGAAAGCAGCTTTTGCACGAGCACTCCATAAGGGCGGGGATAGTAGTGATCTTTATTATTATCTACACATTTTCCAGCGTCCCTTGTCTTGCGGAAATCCTATTATCATTGGTCAACAAACAGCTATGTTATTATCTATCTGTATAAATGGTGTTCTTAATGTTAATCAATCCAGATTCAGACCTAAACATAGTACCACTACGACTACCATGCGAGAGACAGTTCCAAATTATATTGCAAATGCCTGAGATGATAGAAATACTTGTGCTGCCATGTTTGTAGACTGCCATGTTTGTTGACTGCCATGTTTGGAGACTTGTCCTAAGCTTTTGATACTGTAGACCATGTTATTCTGTTGAATAAGCTGTCCTCCATAGGGTTGGGTACCGATGCTTGCCGATAGTTTCACAATTATCTCAACGACAGAACTCAGGCCATCAAGGTAGATGGGGTCAAATCTGAGTTCCTTGTCTTACATAAAGGGGTGCCCCCAAGGTTCGATACTCGGCCCACTACCATTCACAATCTATATAAATAACATTGGTAATGCTGTAAAAATATATACTTGTATTCATCTGTATGCAGATGATACAGTGTTGTATTCGGTTGGCCAAGCCTTTTCACCTCTGAAGTCTAATTTTCAAGCACTGGATCTAAACTCGGTGCTTAAGGGAAAAAAAATAAAATGCATGTTTTTTTCTAGGTCGTATAACCCAGAATTAAATTAATTGGTAATAACCTGTTAGAAATGTACACAAATGAAGCAATTTCCATATCTACAAATATCTTGGTATCTGGCTTGATGACAAAATGCTGTTTAAAAAAAACATGTCACTGAGCTAGTGAAGAAGTTCAAGGATGGTTTTCTTTACACAAACAACACGTCTGACTTTAGTTAATAGGAAGGAAATTGTCTATTTTGCATTCTGGGGATATTATCTATATGCATGCAGCAGCATCTACACTTAAACCACTAGATTACGTTTTCCATTGTGCTATTAGGTTTATTACTGGTGATGGTTCTAGAACTCACCATTGAGCCATTAAGTTTATAACTGGTGATGGTTCTAGAACTCACCATTGTGCCATTAGGTTTATTACTGGTGATGATTCTAGAACTCACCATTGGGCCTTTAGGTTTATTACTGGGGATGGTTCTAGAACTCACCATTGTGTTTTGTATCAAAAAGTGGGTTGTGCCTCTTTGTATGTAAGGAGTGAGCAGCATTTTCTTGTGTTTATTGTCACGCCCTGACCTGAGAGAGATGTTTTATTTCTCTATTTTGTTAGATCAGGGTGTGGGGTGGGCATTCTATGTGATGTATTTCTTTGTTTTGGCCGAGTATGGTTCCTAATCAGAGGCAGCTGTCTATCATTGTCTCTGATTGGGAATCATACTTAGGCAGCCCTTTTTCCCTCCTTCAGGTGTGGGATCTTGTTTTTGTACAGCTCAGTGAAGCCTGCAGAACGTGACGTTCGTTTTCCGTTGTTTGTTAATTTGATTTAGTGTTCTGAGTTATAATAAATACTGAACATCAGCACTTACCACGCTGCACCTTGGTCTCCTCTCTACGACATCCGTCACATTTATCTACAAAGCACTCACACAGAAATATCCTATGTATCTACAATCTTTAATTCAATTTAGACTTACAAATGACCAAATCCGGTCTTAGGCTCGGATAACACTGGAGGCCCCTTCGGTCTCCACAGAGTAAAGCTGCTTTTAGTTTTTTTTTGCACCCTTTATGTAGAACAACTTCCAGAGCTTTCTGAAATGAGATGTTCTGGTCCCCTTTGGTCAGTTTAGAGTCATGATCAGAGACCTCTACGTTGATAAATGTGTCTGTTTTTCTTAATATGTCATTTATATTGTATATTGTGTTTGTTGTATTTATGCAGGGCTCATCTGTAAAATAGACCCTAGTCTCAGTATAACTTCCTATACATTTTTATAATTTTTTATAATGAGCAGTAGTTTCCTAATGCGCTAATGAATAAAATACACATAAAGATTTAATAAACAACACATAAACTCTATAACAATAAAGCTGTCCAAATGTCACCTGAAGTACCCAGACTAAACAACCAACATGCTACGCTCAAAATCCCTTTCTGTAGCTGTCACCCACGGTCCTCTCACTACGACCTTGTTGTCACCCACGGTCCTCTCACTATGACCTTGTTGGCACCCACGGTCCTCTCACTATGACCTTGTTGTCACCCACGGTCCTCTCACTACGACCTTGTTGTCACCCGCCTCCCTATCACTACAACCTTGTTGCCACCCGCCTCCCTATCACGACAACCTTGTTGTCACCCATGGCCCTATCACGACAACCTTGCTGTCACCCGCGGTCCTATCACTACAACCTTGTTGTCACCCGCGGCCCTATCACGATAATCTTGCTGTCACCCGCGGCCCTATCACTACAACTTTGAACAGAACCCAGCTACAGGACTGCAAATCCCCCCGCGCTGATTGGACAATGATTATCCTTATTTGCGATATTATCACTGTTGCATTCGTTGTCATGTGTCCATGTTGTCACGTCGATCTGATGCATTTTTCATGATCTAAATCAATTTTCAGCCAGTGTTTATGTAATTTCCAGACATCACAAGCCGCTAGACACTTGGACGTCTCCATGTGTGTGACACAAATTGATACTTTGCAATTTGGTCGCAGGGGCGACGTTGTCATCTGGAGTGGTGGCGGATGTCATCGTAGAATGTCAGCTAGCTAATTCCTGCCATGGCAGTAATGAGGCGTCAGGCAGTGCCCGGTGACATTTCAACTTCCCTCTCTAATTCTTTCTGTCTGTTTGTTTGTGTCTGTCTTTCTGTTTCTGTCTTTCTGTTTCTGTCTTTCTGTTTCTGTCTGTCTGTTTCTGTCTGTCTGTCTGTCTGTGTATGTCTTTCTGTCTGTCTGTCTATGTCTTTCTGTGTCTGTCTGTCTGTCTGTGTATGTCTTTCTGTGTATGTCTGTCTGTCTGTGTATGTCTTTCTGTGTATGTCTGTCTGTCTGTGTGTATGTTTATCTGTCTGTCTGTGTGTATGTTTATCTGTCTGTCTGTCTGTCTGTCTGTCTGTCTGTCTGTCTGTCTGTCTGTCTGTCTGTCTGTCTGTCTGTCTGTCTGTCTGTCTGTCTGTCTGTCTGTCTGTCTGTCTGTCTGTCTGTGTATGTCTTTCTGTGTCTGTCTGTCTGTCTGTGTATGTCTTTCTGTGTATGTCTGTCTGTCTGTGTGTATGTCTATCTATCTATCTGTCTGTCTGTCTGTCTGTCTGTCTGTCTGTCTGTCTGTCTGTCTGTCTGTCTGTCTGTGTGTGTGTTTATCTGTCTGTCTGTCTGTCTGTCTGGGTAACTTCTCTGAATGTGAAATGCATTTCATCACAGAGAAATGACTGAAAGACAATCTGTTCAGCCACATGTGAAACTGAGTGGTAGCATCATAGCCTACAGTACCTAGCTCACAGAACAGTTGATTGTACCAGTACAGGAGCTACACAATCCCATTCCTCCAATTAGCTGCTGATAGAAAGCTGAATAAATTACCAAAGAATATTTATAACTAACCCAAGATAGACCAGAGCCTGTCGTTTCCAATGGGAACAAATGAATCATAGTGGGCAGAACAGAAAGGAGGTGGGCAGAGACAAGCACGAGCTAGTGTGATCCTATTGGCACTTTCTAGCATTTATTTGCATATTTCCATTAGAGAATTCCTAGTCTGTGATGTCAATTCGCCCTTGCACTCCTTCTAAACAACAACTTTGGCAAAGGGCAAAGTCTACAAAATGTAGTCCACTCTGTTACAGATTCTAGTTTTGGAAAAATACAATTGTATGGAGAACAAATGTTTAATCGATGAGAAAATGTGCAGAATGTCGGACAAAATCCATCTTGCGCCATCTTCTCCCACTGCTGGCCACTGGGCTTCCTCTCATCTCCATATTATGTAGTGAATCGGAAGCGCCAAACGGATGCTTCACATTTTTTTACATCCGCTGAAATATCTGTCTCATTGTTTCATCTGTGATATTACTGTTGGATACAAATAGTGATCAGCTAGAGGAGGGACAACCTTGACAAGATGACACGTCTCTTTTAGCGAGGCATCAACTGACAACATAGAGCAGCGTCTCACCAAACACTGCAGGTGTTTTTCAGGGCAGTGAAGATACAGACGTCAGGTAACCCAGCTTAATACAGCATTATGACTGAATCTTACTGGTAGTGAGTGAGTGATCTCTGATTTGTTGGGCATACATTTTTCTATTCAATATAATGTATAACATACAGGAGAAGGAACACACACTGTACATCTGTCACTTCAATATCGTCTGTGTGACATGAGACTAAATAGGTATGCCCACAGGACTGATTCAGAGGCGTGTGTGTTTGAGAGCGACGGATTATGTTTGTGTTCATGTGTGTGTGTGTGTCCATGTGTGTGTGTGTCCATGCGTGTGTGTGTGTGTTAACTATGTGTATGTAGAAATAAAAAATGACCAGTGTTTGAGTATGAGACAGGAATGATCATCAGGCTGTTATCTCCTCTACCAGACACTCAGAGAGAGAGAGACATAGACATAGCCCAGAGAGAGAGAGAGAGAGAGGAGAGAGAGAGAGAGAGAGAGAGAGAGAGAGAGAGAGAGAGAGAGAGAGAGAGAGAGAGAGAGAGAGAGAGAGAGAGAGAGAGAGAGAGAGAGAGAGAGAGAGAGGAGAGAGAGAGAGGAGAGAGAGAGAGTCTAGAGAGAGAGAGAGAGAGAGAGAGAGATAGTCTAGAGAGAGAGAGAGAGATAGTCTAGAGAGAGAGAGAGAGAGAGAGTCTAGAGAGAGAGAGAGAGATAGTCTAGAGAGAGAGAGAGAGATAGTCTAGAGAGAGAGAGAGAGATAGTCTAGAGAGAGAGAGAGAGATAGTCTAGAGAGAGAGAGAGAGATAGTCTAGAGAGAGAGAGATAGTCTAGAGAGAGAGAGATGGCGAGAGAGAGAGAGATGGCGAGAGAGAGAAATAGAGAGAGAGAGAGATGGCGAGAGAGATGGCGAGAGAGAGAAATAGATAGAGACATAGCCCAGAGAGAGAGATACAGAGAGAGAAAGAGAGAGAGATACAGAGAGAGAAAGAGAGAGAGATGCAGAGAGAGATGGCGAGAGAGAGAAAGAGAGAGAGACATAACTCAGAGAGAGAAAGAGAGAGAGAGACATATCCCAGAGAGACAGAGAGATACAGAGAGATAAAGAGAGAGAGAGAGAGAGAGAGAGCCAAGAGAGTGAGAGTTTGCTGATGATCTGGTGCTTCCGTCCCCAACCAAGGAGGACCTACATCAGCACCTAGATTGTCTGCACAGATTCTGTCAGACCTGAAACCTGAGGTAAATCTCAGTAAAACAAAAAGAATGGTGCTCCAAAAAAAGTCCAGTTGCCAGGACCACAAATACAAATTCCATTTAGATACCGTTGCCTTAGAGCACACAAAAAAACTATACATACCTCGGCCTAAACATCAGTCCCACAGGTAACTTCCACAAAGCAGTCAACGATCTGAGAGACAAGGCAAGAAGGGCATTCTATGCCATCAAAAGGAACATAAGATTGGACATACCAATTAGGATCTGGCTAAAAATACTTGAATCAGTTAAAGAACCCATTGCCCTTTATGGTTGTGAGGTCATCTCACCAACCAAGAATTCACTAAATGGGACAAACACCAAATTGAGACTCCGCATGCAGAATTCTGCAAAAAATATTCCCCATGTACAATGTAAAACCCAAATAATGCATGCAGAGCAGAATTAGATCAATACCCGCTAACTATCAAAATCCAGAAAAGAGCCGATAAATTCTACAACCACCTAAAGAGAAGCAATTCCCAAACCTTGCATAACAAAGCTATCACCTACAGAGAGATGAACCGGGAGAAGAGTCCCCTAAGCAAGCTGGTCCTGGGGCTCTGTTCACAAACACAAACATACCCAACAGAGCCACAGGACAACAACACAATTAGACACATTGGAAAGAACAGAGAAAACTACAATGCTATTTGGCCCTAAACAGAGAGTACACTGTGGCAGAATACCTGACCACTGTGACCGACCCAAACTTAAGGAAAGCTTCAACTATGTACATACTCAGTGGGAATAGCCTTGCTATTGAGAAAGGCCGCCGTAGGCAGACCTGGCTCTGTTGTGGAAATTCAGTACTGAGAGAGACTTTGGCATTTGTTCAAACAATCATCTTCATTTAATATCGATTAAATATTGCAATAATGAAACCGTTGACCCCACACGCCAAAGCGTGTTGCCGAGTGCTTATTAACTGATAATGAAAAAACAGATGTTATATAGGACCTAAAAATGCTTAGTCAGACTGGTTCCAACCTTCCCATAAGCCCCCTTGGTTCATGTCTTGGTTATCTGCACAGGATGATTTTACCCAGATGCCAGGAAGATGAGACCATGAGACATTGTTCTAAACTCTTCCTGGCTATCTCGGTGACACCCACCACATCTTATCTAGCTGTATGTTCTTTGCCGAGCTATCACTTAATCAGCTGCCAGCCCACGCTTCAAAAGACTCCTCTCAGTTAACTCAGAATGAAAGAGAGAAAAGTCTTACTATTGGTTAGGTACAGTTGAAGTTGGAAGTTTACATACACCTTAGCCAAATACATTTAAACTCAGTTTTTCACAATTCCTGAAATTTAATCCTAGTAAAAATTCCCTGTCAGAATAAAAGTAGAGAGAATGATTTATTTCAGCTTTTCTTTCTTTCATCACATTCCCAGTGGGTCAGAAGTTTACATATACTCAATTAGTATTTGGTAGCATTGCCTATAAATTGTTTAACTTGGGTCAAATGTGTCGGGTAGCCTTCCACAATAAGTTGGGTGAATTTTGGCCCATTCCTCCTGACAGAGCTGGTGTAACTTAGTCAGGTTTGTAGGCCTCCTTGCTGGCACATGCTTTTTCAGTTCTGCAAATTTTCTATAGGATTGAGGTCAGGGCTTTGTGATGGCCACACCAATACCTTGACTTTGTTGTCCTTAAGCTATTTTTCCAGAACTTTGAAAGTATGCTTGGGGTCATTGTCCATTTGGAAGACCCATTTGCGACCAAGCTTTAACTTTCTGACTGATGTCTTGAGATGTTGAATCAATATATCCACATAATTTTCCTACCTCATGATGCCATCTATTTTGTGAGGTGCACCAGTCCATCCTGCAGCAAAGCACCCCCACAACATGTGCTTCACGGTTGGCATGGTGTTCTTAGGCTTGCAAGCCTCTCCTTTTTTCCTCCAAACATAATGAAGGCCATTATGGCCAAACAGTTTTATTTTTGTTTCATCAGACCAGAGGACATTTCTCCAAAAAGTATGATCTTTGTCCCCATGTGCAGTTGCAAACCTTAGTCTGGTATTTTTATGGCGGTTCTGGAGCAGCGGCTTCTTCCTTGCTGAGTGGCCTTTCAGCTTATGTCGATATAGGACTCCTTTTACTGTGGATATAGATACTTTTGTACCTGTTTCCTCCACCATCTTCACAATGTCCTTTGCTGTTGTTCTGGGATTAATTTGCATTTTTCGCACCAAAGTACATTCATCTCTAGGAGACAGAATGTGTCCCCTTCCTGAGCTGTATGACGGCTGCGCAGTCCATGGTGTTTATACTTGCGTACTATTGTTTGTACAGATGAACGTGGTACCTTCAGAAGTTTGGAATTTGCTCCCAAGGATGAATCAGCCTTGTGGAGGTCTACAATTTTTTTATGAGGTCTTGGCTGATTTCTTTTGATTTTCCCATAATGTCAAGCAAAGAGGCACTGAGTTTGAAGGTAGGCCTTGAAATACATCCACAGGTACACCTCCAATTGACTCAAATTATGTCAATTAGCCTATCAGAATCTTCCAATGCCATGACATCATTTTCTGGAATTGTCCAAGCTGTTTAAAGGCACAGTTAACTTAGTGTATGTAAACTTCTGACCCACCGGAATTGTGATACAGTGAATTATTAGTGAAATAATCTGTCTGTAAACAATTGTTGGAAAAATTACTTGTGTCATGCACAAGTAATTTTGTGGAGTGGTTGAAAACGAGTTTGAATGACTCCAACCTAAGTGTATGTAAACTTCGGAATTCAACTGTATATAATCGTTAACTATTAATATCAAACAAATCAGGTAAATGTGTAATTTTTTATCACAGCTCTCAAGAGAAGACAGGCTATGTGGACACTGCCCAGAAAATGAGGTGGAAACTGACCCGCACTTCCTAACCTCCCGCCAACTGTATGACCATATTAGAGACACATATTTCCCACAGATTACACAGATCCACAAAGAATTCGAAAACAAACCCAATTTTGATAAACTCCCATATCTACTAGGAGAAATACCACAGTGTGACATCACTGTGTGACCTGTTGCCACAAGAAAAAGGCAACCAGTGAAGAACAAACACCATTATAAATACAAACCATATTTATTTTCCCTTTTTTACTTTAACTATTTGCACGTCATTACAACACTGTATATAGATATAATATGACATTTGAAATGTCTTTGTTCATTTGGAACTTCTGTGAGTGTAATATTTACTGTTCATTTTATTTTTTATTTCACTTTAGTTTGTTATCTACTTCAACTGCTTTATTTAACTAGGTAAATCAGTAAAGGACAAATTCTTATTTACAATGACGGCCTACCCCAGCCGACGCTGGGTAAATTGTGTGCCGCCCTATGGTACTCCCAATCACAACCAGATGTGATACAGCCTGGATTCAAACCAGGGACTGTACTGACACCTCTTACACTGAGATGCAGTGCCTTAGACCACTGCGCCACACGGGAGCCTGAAGCATTGCTTTGACAATGTTAACATATGTTTCGCATGCCAATAAACACCTTGAATTGAATTGACTGACAGAGAGAGAGATAGAGAGAGAGCAAGAGAGAGAAAGAGAGTCAGACAGACTGACTGACAGAGAGATAGAGAGAGAAAGAGAGTCAGACACACTGACTGACAGAGAGATAGAGATAGAGAGAGAGCTGGAGAGAGAGGAAGAGAGTCAGTCAGACTGACTGACAGAGAGATAGAGAGAGAAAGATAGACTTCAACACACTATCTGTGTGAATGCGAAATGACACAGGGGTATAACCGAGGCCAAACCCCAACCATCATTGACATCACAAACACCTCCATTCAACTCACAGTATTCATGTGATTTACTAACTTGTGGAATCCTCTGGATTCCTCTGAAAGGGAGAGAGGGAAGCTACTGAGACGAGCAGAGACGAGTTTGTCTGTTCTGGGATACTGCGTCCATATACTCCTTTTCAGCCACCAACATAGTTCAACACACACACACACACACACACACACACACACACACACACACACACACACACACACACACACACACACACACACACACACACACCTAGACACCACATTGTGCTCCATGGAGGCGACTCGAATTGAAAAGTGAACGGCCGTGGCCCCTGCGTTGGTGTGTGTGTGTGTGTGTGTGTGTGAGTGGGACCCTGGGTGACACACACATTAATCATCTACAGCTGTCTGCCTCATAAATCTCTGCTTGCCAGCCTTGCCCACCACTCTCCAGGAATTAATGGCCCCGGGCCGCTAAGCACAGGCCACCACTGACAAACACACACACGCACGTCCCTGGCATGCTATGTGTGTGTGTGTGTATGTGTGTATGTGTGTGTGTGTGTGTGTGTGCACGTGTGTGTGCACGTGTGTGTGTGTGTGTGTATGAGGGCACACTACTCTCTCCTCTTCTGTCCTATCTTCTCTCCCTTCTGCTAAATCTATACCCCTCCTGTCTCCTGATTCTGCCTCTTTGACTCTACTTTTCTCCCTTTCCACATCCTTTGACTCACACCGTCCCCTTTCCTCCCGGTCGGCTCGGCCCTCCCCTCCTGCTGCTTGGCAGAGTGACTCAATGCAAGCTTACTGAACAGGGCTGTGGGCAGCTGAGCGAAAATGGAGGAAAACTCAACTTCCGAAGGACCTATCGTCCTTTCACACCCTCCTCTCTAACATCTCTTCTTCTGCATCCACTGCTAAAGTCACATTCTATCACTTTACATTTCAAGCTTCTGCTCTAACCCTAAGAAGCTATTTTTCCACCTTCTCCTTCCTCCTTAATAACCTTTTAGGGACACACGTTCCGCAAGCGGAACGCCTCACCAATATCTAATGGTAGAGTGTGGCACGAAATACAAATACCTTAAAAATGCTATAACTTCAATTTCTCAAACATATGACTATTTTACACCATTTTAAAGACAAGACTCTCGTTAATCTAACCACATTGTCCGATTTCAAAAAGGCTTTACAGCGAAAGCAAAATATTAGATTATGTAAGGAGAGTACCCTGCCAAAAATAATCACACAGCCATTTTCAAATCAAGCATATATGTCACAAAAACCCAAACCACAGCTAAATGTAGCACTAACCTTTGATGATCTTCATCAGATGACACTCCTAGGACATTATATTATACAATACATGCATGTTTTGTTCAATCAAGTTCATATTTATATCAAAAACCAGCTTTTTACATTAGCATGTGATGTTCAGAACTAGCATACCCACCGCAAACTTCCGGTGAATTTACTACATTACTCATGATAAACGTTCACAAAATACATAACAATTATTTTAAGAATTATAGATACAGAACTCCTTTATGCAATCGCGGTGTCAGATTTTAAAATAGCTTTTCGGCGAAAGCACATTTTTCAATATTCTGAGTAGATAGCTCGGCCATCACAGGCTAGCTAATTTGACACCCACAAAGTTTGGGACAACCTAAACTCAGAATTTATATTAGAAAAATTGGATTACCTTTGCTGTTCTTCGTCAGAATGCACTCCCAGGACTTCTACTTCAACAACAAATGCTGCTTTGGTTCCAAATAATCCATAGTTATATTCAAATAGCTCCGTTTTGTTTGTGCGTTCAGGTCACTATCCGAAGGGTGACGCGCGAGCGCATTTCGTGACAACAAATTTCAAAATATTCCATTACCGTACTTCAAAGCATGTCAAACGCTGTTTAAAATCAATTTTTAGACTTTTTTTCTTGTAAAATAGCGATAATATTCCAACCGAGCGACGTTGTATTCATTCAAAGGCTGAAATAATTTTTTTTTTGAATTCTCATGAACGCGCATCTCCAGTGTCACTGTTCCCAGGCTGACCAGTAACAAAATCTCCTGCTGTTCCTCGCTCAGAGACAGCAGACACCTCATTCCACTTTCTGGCGCCTTCTGAGAGCCAATGGAAGCCTTAGAACATGTCACGTTACAGCACAGATGCTGTATTTTCGATAGAGATGCAACAGAAGGACAACAAATTGTCAGACAGGGCACTTCCTGTATGGAATCTTCTCAGGTTTTGGCCTGCCATATGAGTTCTGTTATACTCACAGACACCATTCAAACAGTTTTAGAAACTGTAGAGTGTTTTCTATCCAAATCTACTACTTATATGCATAGTAACCAGATTAAATCGGGTACGTTTTTTATCCGGCCGTGAAAATACTGCCCCTATCCCAAACAGGTTAATCCTCCACCCCCTCCCTCCTCCCTCTCTGCAGACAACTTTGTCAACCATTTCAACCGGGACTGCTCTTATCTGTGTCATGGAGGCTATCCACACTTCCAAAGCTGACTCTCTCTCCTCTGTTCTCTTCCTCCTAGATCTATCTGCTGCCTTGAATACTGTGAACCATCAGGTCCTCCTCTCCACCCTCTCAGTGCTGGATGTCTCAGGCACAGCCAAGTCTTGAATTGCATCCTACCTGGCAGGCCACTCCTACTAGGTGACGTGGAGAGAATCTGTGTCTGCACAACGTACTCTCACTACTGGAGTCCCACAGTGTTCTTGGTGCTCTCCTCTTCTCTTTATACACCAAGTCACTCGGCTCCATAATTTCCTCACATGGTCTCTCCTATCAATGGCAATCTGCGTGCCTGGGAGATATCTCAGCTTGGATGTCGGCCCACCACCTCAAGCTCAACTTCAACAAGATGGAGCTACTCTTCCTCCCAGGGAAAGCCTGCCTGCTCCAACTCCATGGTGTCTCCTCCCAGAGTACAAAGAACCTTGGCGTGACCCTGGACAACACCCTGTCGTTCTCCGCAAACATGAAAGCAGTGACTCGCTCCTGCAGGTTCATGCTCTACAACATCCGTAGAGTACGACCCTACCTCAGACAGGAAGCGGCACAGGTCCTAATCCAGTCACTTGTCATATCCTGTCTGGACTAGTGCATTTCGTTGTTTACTAGGCTCCCTGTTTGTGCCATCAAACCCAGCAACTTAGTCAGAATGCTGCAGCCCGCCTGGTTTTCTTCCCACTCCTAGGCACACTCCACTGGCTTCCAGTCGAAGCTCGCATCCACTACAAGACTATGGTGCTTACCTACAGAGCTGCAAGAGGAACTGTCACTCCCTACCTTCAGGCTATGCTCAAACCCTACACCCCAACCCAAGCACTCCATACTGCCACCTCTCGTCTCTTGGCCCTCCCAACCCTACAGGAGGGTATATGCTGCTCAGCCCAATCTAAGCTCCTCTCTGTCCTGGCACCCCAATAGTGGAACCAGCTTCCCCCTGAAGCTAGGACAGCAGAGTCCCTGCCTATCTTCCCGAAAACACCTTAACACTAGAACTGCCATAGGCCAACAGCCACTGATGTTTTATTTAGTAAAAAAAATAAAATCTGCCCCCCAAAAATGCTATGTCCTGCTCCCTGACTTTTCCTAAATGTTTGAATTTTACAGTTCTCATTTGTCAGAATATTGAAATCACAAACAGAAAAGATTTTAGAGCCTTTTTACCTGTTTTTTTTTCACACCTATTCCCAATTTAACCTGCCAAGACAATGTTCTGTAGAACGTTGGTACCCAGCCAGGCTCCAAGACAATGTGCTGTAGGACGTTGGTACCCAGCCAGGCTCCAAGACAATGTGCTGTAGGACGTTGGTACCCAGCCAGGCTCCAAGACAATGTGCTGTAGGACGTTGGTACCCAGACACGCTCCAAGACAATGTGTTGTAGGACGTTGGTACCCAGCCAGGCTCCAATACAATGTTCTGTAGGATGTTGGTACCCAGACACGCTCCAAGACAATGTGCTGTAGGACGTTGGTACCCCACCAGGCTCCAAGACAATGTGCTGTAGGACGTTGGTACCCCACCAGGCTCCAAGACAATGTGCTGTAGGATGTTGGTACCCCACCAGGCTCCAAGACAATGTGCTGTAGGACATTGGTATCCAGACACGCTCCAAGACAATGTGCTGTAGGACGTTGGTACCCAGCCAGGCTCCAAGACAATGTCCTGTAGGATGTTGGTACCCTGCCAGGCGCTAATGCATCTCTCTCCTCACTGAAGGAATGACAAATGGATGAATGGGCGATAACTGTGCACCTTACTTCACAATTCAATTTAAATTAGGCCTAACTGAATGATAAGGAGGGTGAAGAGGTTCATTTAATTAAGAAAGACAATAGTCTAATGATGAGTTTGTGTTATGCCTATTTTTTTATCAGCAGCAAATCATTTGACCGCACGCATTACTGGTTGATACCATTCTCTTTTACGTTTTACTTTGTAAAAATACGGTGTTTTATTTACTAGAACTCTATAACTATTCAAATGTATTTTAAGGGAAAGAAACCAATCTACGTGTTGCAGTCGGCATTCAGAATCTCCTTGACTCTATCCCGCGAAGCAAACAATACCAGCCCACTGCATGAATGACAAATGGATGGAATGGGCAATAATTGTGCAAGTTACTTCACAATAGAATTTAAATGAGGTCTAACTGAATGATGAGGGTGAAGAGGATGATTTAATTTAGAACAACAATAGTGTGATGATGAGTTTGTGTTATGCCTATTTATCAAGGTTGGCGCTCAATTTAATGATTTGACAGCGCGACATACAGGTTGACAACATTATCTTTTAAATTCTACTTTGTAAAAAGAAGGTGTTATGGGACTGTTATTTACTCTAACTCTATTACAAATCAAATGTATTGTAAGGGAAACGAAAACATGCTTCAAGTTGCAGTAGGCCTTTAGAATAATGCAAAATATATCCAACTTATAGTCAACTTGCACAGCCGGCCCATCGAAACTACACCTTAATTATACCGAAACTAATTTCACACATTATAAGAGTTAGCCTACATACAAGATTAAATTGACAATAATCTGATGAGTGACATATTATTATATGTAAAATTGTACATGAAGAGATGGGCGCATCTTGTAATTGACAGATGCAGGAAAAGGAGCATCGCTTTATCAAATCCTCTCTGAGTCACATGCAGGTAAAACACTGTGATTTCTATATAGTATCTGAAAGATGATATTCTGCAGTTTCTATGACACTTACCTTTGTCAAATAACTCTCAAAATTCAAGAGGTGCAGCTCTTTTTCCAAATTGCTCTTTTTCCAAGAATATCCGAGCTGTCCATGTATTCAGCACATTGCCATTTGCCAGCAGACCAGCATTGCTCTGACTACTATAATCAAAAACTAGTAACATAATAAACGTAACATTTTGATATGCTATTTCGTTGTCAATGGATGAATGGGAGTTAGAAACCAGATAGAAACAGGTGCATGTGACTTCAGTTAAGTTTTGTTTAGCCGTCGATGTCGAAACCAGGTACTTGCTCAATGGCTTTCCATATCAGGGGAAATAGGACACCAGGCCAGCGGGTGAGTGACTGTCTGAGACTGTGGTTTTGAGACCTGTGGATCCTTACATGGGCAAAGGCAGAAATGTGACCATGGACATCTTCTTCACATCAATTTCTCTGGCAGACAAGTTGATTGCAAAGAAGACAGTGAACAAACAAAGGAGGGAACTGCCCTCCTCTGCGCAAAACAACACACAAGCAGAAATGTACTCCACAGCTGCACAGGAAGGTGCACAGGAAACAAGAGAGAACAAGGCCCATGAAAACGGTGTGCAGTGCAACTGATTTGTTTGTGAGGCTTGCTCACACAAAGCCCCGAAGCTGTGTGCTGACTGTGGACCCCAAGCATAAAAAATATACGTAATTGATTCACGTGTAAACGCACAATACAGTGTCCAATACAATCAACAGATGACTGTTTTTATATCTTGTCACAAATATATTTCCACAAATATTTCTTTATGCAATTAATCCATTACAATTATTCATGCACTGGTGCTTTTGTTTAGGATAACAACAAATGATTTCCCCTGTGCACCTGGCTGGTTATATTATTATTGTCATTTATTTTATTTCTACTTTGTCAAACGAAACTGTATCTGGACCCTATTATTTACTATAATTCTATTACTAATCGAATCTACAAATGAAGTTGATGAAATGGATTACACTGTGATGTTTATATTGTAATGGAAATGAAAATATGCTATAAGGCATACAGTGCCTTGCAAAAGTATTCATCCACATTGGCGTTTTTCTTATTTTGTTGCATTTCAACCTGTAATTTAAATTGATTTTTATTTGGATTTCATGTAATGGACACACACAAAATAGTCAAAATTGGTGAAGTGAAATTAAACAAATACTTATTTCAAAAAATGGAAAAGTGATGCGTGCATATGTATTCACCCCCTTTGCTATGAAGCCCCTAAATAATATCTGGTGCAACCAATTACCTTCAGAAGTCACACAATTAGTTAAACAAAGTCCACCTGTGTGCAATCTAAGTGTCACATGATCTGTCACATGATCTCAGTATATATACACCTGTTCTGAAAGGCCCCAGAGTCTGCAACACCACTAAGCAAGGGGCACCATGAAGACCAAGGAGCTCTCCAAACAGGTCAGGGACAAAGTTGTGGAGAAGTTCAGATCAGGGTTATAAAAAAATATCAGAAACTTTGAACATCCGACGGAGCACCATTAAATCCGTTATTAAAAAATTGAAAGAATATGGCACCACAACAAACCTGCCAAGAGAGGGCCGCCCACCAAAACTCACGGACCAGGCAAGGAGGGCATTAACCAGAGAGGCAACAAAGAGACCAAAGATAACCCTGAAGTAGCTGCAAATCTACACAGCGGAGATTGGAGTATCTATCCATAGGACCACTTTAAGCCATGCATTCCACAGAGCTGGGCTTTACGGAAGAGTGGTCAGAAAAAAATAAGCAAACATGTTTGGTGTTTGCCAAAAAGCATGTGGGAGACTCTCCAAACATATTGGAGAAGGTTCTGTGGTAAGATGAGACTAAAATTAGGCTTTTTGGCCATCAAGGAAAACGCTGTCTGGCGCAAACCCAACACCTCTCATCACCCTGAGAACACCATCCATGGCAGGATCATGCTGTGGGGATGTTTTTCATCGGCAGGGACTTGAAAACTGGTCAGAATTGAAGGAATGATGGATGGCTCTAAATACAGGGTAATTCTTGAGGGAAACCTGTTTCAGTCTTCCAGAGATTTGAGACCGAGATGAAGGTTCACCTTCCAGCAGGACAATGACCCTAAGCATACTGCTAAAGCAACACTCATTTGGTTTAAAACCTCTCTAGACTAGGTGGGATGGTAGCGCCAAATTCAAACTACAGAATTGTAAATATTTAACATTCTTGAAAATACACATGCAATATGTCAAAATAAAGCTTAACTTCTTGTTAATCCAGCCGCGGTGTCAGATTTCAAAAAGGCTTTACGGCGAAAGCAAACCTTGAGATTATGTGAGGACAGCACCCCACCATACAAATGCATAACAATCATTTTCAACCAGGCAGGTGGCGACACAAAATTCAGAAATAATGATATAATTCATGCCTTACCTTTGAAGATCTTCTTCTGTTGGCACTCCAATATGTCCCAGAAACATCACAAATGGTCCTTTTGTTCAATAAACTCCTTTTTTATATCCCCAAAATGTTCATTTATTTAGCGCGTTTGATTCAGAAAAACACAGGTTCCAACTCGCCCAACATGACAACATATTATCTAATAAGTTACCTGTAAACTTTGTCCAAACATTTCAAATAACTTTCCTAATCCATCCTTAGGTATCCTAAAACGTAAATAATCGATAAAATTTAAGACGGAATATACTGTGTTCAATAGCGGATAAAATCAAAGTGGAGCGAGCTACAGGTCGAACGCCCCAAACAAAAGAGTCCACTTGGCTTGACACTCATTCTGAATAGCCATACTTCTTCATTTTTCAAAGGAAAAACATCAACTAATTTCTAAAGACTGTAGAAATCTAGTGGAAGCCATAGGAACTGCAACTTTAGTTTACCATAAAAAAAAACTATTGAAAACACAGCGAACTCAAAAAATATAGAATCCTGGATGGTTTGTCCTCGGTGTTTCACCTGCCAGATAAGTTCTGTTATACTCACAGACATAATTTTAACAGTTTTAGAAACTTTAGAGTGTTTTCTATCCCCATCCACCAATTCTATGCATATCTTAGCTTCTAGGCCTGAGTAGCTGGCAGTTTACTTTGGGCACGCTTTTCAAAATACCACCCCCTATCCCAAAGAAGTTTTAAGGGGAAACATTCAAATATATTGGAATGGCCTAGTCAAAGCCCAGACCTCAATCCAATTGAGAATCTGTGGTATGACTTAAAGATTGCTGTACACCAGCGGAACCCATCCAACTTGAAGGAGCTGGAGCAGTTTTGCCTTGAAGAATGGGCAAAAAATCCAGTGGCTAGATGTGCCAAGCTTATAGAGACATACCCCAAGAGACTTGCAGCTGTAATTGCTGCAAAAGGTGGCTCTACAAAGTTATGCACGCACAAGTTTTCATTTTTTTTTGTCTTATTTGTTGTTTGTTTCACAATAAATAAAATTTTATCTTCAAAGTGGTAGGCATGTTGTGTAAATAAAATGCTACAAACGTCCAAAAAATACATTTTAATTCCAGGTCATGAGGCAACAAAATAGGAAAAATGCCAAGGGGGTTGAATACTTTCGCCAGCCACTGTATCCATCCATCTCGGTTTTTGATAGATAACTCTTCGTGTTCTTGTTTGCTTAGAGTTTTCCAATTTTCCCAGAAGTGGTTAGATTCAATGGTTTATTCAATTACATTGAACTGATTTCTGACGTGCTGTTTCTTCTTTTTCCGTAGTGTATTTCTGTATTGTTTTAGTGATTCACCATAGTGAAGGCGTAGGCTCAGATTTTCTGGGTCTCTATGTTTTTGGTTGCATAGTTTTCTCCATTTCTTTCTTAGGTTTTTGCATTCTTCATCAAACCTTTTGTCATTGTTGTTAATTTTCTTAGATTGTCTGCTTGAAATGTTTGGATTTGATAGGGAAGCTGAGAGGTCAAATATACTGTTTAGGCATTCTTCTTCCAAATTTACACTTTTACTATTACTGTGAAACCTTTTGTCCAGGAAAATGTCTAAAAGGGATTTAATTTGTTGTTGCCTAATTGTTTTTCGGTAGGTTTCCACACTACATTTCTTCCATCTAAAGCATTTCTTAATATTATTCAGTTCCATTGGCTTTGATGACTCATGATTGATTAAAGCTCTGTTGAAGTAAAGTGTGATTTTGCTGTGATCTAATAGGGGTTTCAGTGGGCTGACTGTGAACACTCTAAGAGACTCTGGATTGAGGTCAGTGATAAAGTAGTCTACCAAGAGATGAGCTATAGGTGTATCTACCATAGGAGTCCCCTTGAAGCCTACCATTGACTATGTACATACCCAGCGTCCGACAGAGCTGCAGGAGTTGTGACCACTATTTGTTGGTTATGTTGTCGTAGTTGTGCCTAGGGGGGCATATGGTGGATGGAATTCTGTCATCTCCAGGTAGGTGTAAGTTCCCCTGTGTGCTGTGGGTGTTGGGTTCTTGTCCAGTTCTGGCATTTAGGTTGCCACAGACTAGTACATGTCCCTGAGCTTGGACATTGTTGATCTCCCCCTCTAGGATGGAAAAGCTGTTATCGTTAACGTATGGGGATTCTATTGGGAGGATATTGATATTGGTATTCATTTCTAGCCAGCTGTAAAATGATCCTGTTTTGATTAATTTAATGGAGTTTGTTAGGTCTGCTCTATACCAAATTAGCACACCCCCTGAGTCTCTTCCCTGTTTCACACCTGGTAGTTTGGTGGATTGGACTACCAGCTTTCTATAACCTAGAGTACAACCATCTCCTCAATACAATGCTTCTTGTAGGATGCCAATGTCTGTATTTCCAATTTCTTTGATGAAGTCTGGGTTCCTGCTCATTAGGCCAAAGGCAGACGACCTCAGATCATGTATATTCCAGGATGAGATAGTAAGAGCTTTGTGTTCCATAGTGCCTAGTGTTGTTTTTGTGTGGTTTAGGCCAGGACCATTACAGTAGGTGTGAGCATAGCATGTTGAGCATCTGATACATACCTCTTAGGTTGCAGGATGGGGCTTGGGGGGTGTAATAGTGGGGGTTGAGCCTGTTGCTCTGCTCACGGCCTGGGCATATGTCCTGCTGTCATGTTGAGGTCCTTGCCGCAGTGTGCATAGGATGGGCAGATGTGGCATAGGTCTGATATGGGGAGCCAATATTGGGTGTGACCAGGGTTTGCTTATGGTGGTCTTAGCTGGTTGGGGTGTGGCTGGTGATGCTGTGGTCTGGGTGTAGGTCATCTTGGCGTGGGTTCTCTCGGTGCAGGTCCTTCAGGAGGGGGTCTCGCCGGTCTGGGAGGGGTGTCTCGCTGGTCTGGGCGGGTTGTCCGTTGCTCTGTTGCTCCTGTGTGGGGTGCTGGGGCTACGGTTGAGGGTAACGTCCTTCAGGGCGCTGGCAAAAGTTGGAATTGCTGTCTTGTAGAGGTGGACCTGGTCGTAAAGGCTGTTCAAGTCCAGAGTCGAGTGGTGGGCCAGGTATACATTAGGTTTGAGGCACAGTCTCACGAACTGCTTGCATTCACCCGCTGTATGGTGGCAGGGTGAAAGTGTTTTCATCATAGCAGGGTGGAGATAACACAAAGCTGACAGGATAGGTTGTTAGGAGAGGGTGGGGTCTGTTGGGTTGGTGGGTTCTGTGTTGTCTGTCCCATTGTGGTGTTGAGGTTGTGGTCCAGGTCCGAGGTGGGCTGTTCTGTTGGCTTGTCTGGGGGAGTGTCCTGCTCTCTGTCGAACTCAGCTTTCTGACCTCGTCCTTCAGTGCCATGTGTGCCTCTTTAAGTTCTCTCACCTCAGTCTGTAGAGCAGCCAGCTCTCTCAAGACAGCCATCCATCTCCACCTTCTGCCCTCCGGGTCTTGTTGGGGGGTGTTGTTGTGCTGGTCTGTTTTGTGGGATTGTTCTGTCTGGATTGTGTGGACTAGATCTCTGAGCTCCACCATATCTCTCTGCAGCTCTGTGAATTTATCCATCTCAATGATGGAGGAGCAGTGCACCTGGGTGTGTTCAGTGTTGGGGGGGGTGACTATCCTTGTCTGCAGGATAGTTTGAAGAGGTGTGAAAAGACTCACTCAGGATGTGGGAGTCATCACAGAGAGAGAGAGCTTTTCCTGCTGTGCTCTCTCTTTGATCCCGTAAAAGTCCTGCTGGAACTGCATGAGGATGCCCTGCAACATTACTGTCCCAGACTTGTAATCGTTGACAGAGGTTGTTTCAATTTCCTCAATGTCTAGTATTCTGAGTTTCCACCCTGGGCCAATACCCTCTCTAATGA
This sequence comes from Salmo trutta, assembly GCF_901001165.1. NCBI lineage: Eukaryota > Metazoa > Chordata > Actinopteri > Salmoniformes > Salmonidae > Salmo > Salmo trutta. Next base: position 8,048,968 of record NC_042981.1, on the reverse strand, counting down.
CATAGAGGTAGTGTGTTCTTATAGCACTGTGCCATGCCAGGGGATGGTCTGGTTAATATAGCACTGTGTCATGCCAGGGGATGGTCTGGTTAATATAGCACTGTGCCAGGGGATGGTCTGGTTAATATAGCACTGTGCCATGCCAGGGGATGGTCTGGTTAATATAGCACTGTGCCAGGGGATGGTCTGGTTAATATAGCACTGTGCCATGCCAGGGGATGGTCTGGTTAATATAGCACTGTACCATGCCAGGGGATGGTCTGGTTAATATAGCACCGTGCCATGTCAGGGGATGGTCTGGTTAATATAGCACTGTGCCATGCCAGGGGATGGTCTGGTTAATATAGCACTGTGCCATGCCAGGGGATGGTCTGGTTAATATAGCACTGTGCCATGCCAGGGGATGGTCTGGTTAATATAGTACTGTGTCATGTCAGGGGATGGTCTGGTTAATATAGCACTCTGCCATGCCAGGGGATGGTCTGGTTAATATAGCACCGTGCCATGCCAGGGGATGGTCTGGTTAATATAGCACTGTGTCATGCCAGCGGATGGTCTGGTTAATATAGCACTGTGTCATACCAGGGGATGGTCTGGATAATATAGCACTGTGCCATGCCAGGGGATGGTCTGGTTAATATAGCACTGTGTCATGCCAGGGGATGGTCTGGTTAATATAGCACTGTGCCATGCCAGGGGATGGTCTGGTTAATATAGCACTGTGTCATGCCAGGGGATGGTCTGGTTAATATAGCACTGTGCCATGCCAGGGGATGGTCTGGTTAATATAGCACTGTGCCATGCCAGGGGATGGTCTGTGTGGAAAATTAAGTTGCTTACGTTCCCCTCTTTGTAGCACTCAGCAAATAGTGTCTCTGGATTGTCCTTGAGGAGCTTTTTACTGTACTTATTCCTTGCAGTGTTGTTTTTTATATCCATGGGGTACTGTATTGTAATGACCTCTGGACAGGGATAAGCCATTGGGGCTTGAAACGCCTCTGTATTTGGGTGTGGGGGACTGTGAAACCTCTTGTTGGGCTCAAAAGTTTTCAGACATCTGACTTCACACTTCAGTGGTAATTGAAGGTGCCACCAGGTCTGTTCTGTCCTAGCAGCTTGGTACCTTAGTATACTTATTTACCTAGCTTTATATAAAACAATTACCTAGTGATTATTGTCTGTTACTTTTTAGCTTCAGAAGTAGCTTCAGACTGAATATTTCTCACTCAGTTTTGTGTTGGATGGTATTTCCAGGTTCCGCTGTGTTTCTTGTGCAGGTTTTTGGTTTGTTAGAAGTTTTTTCTTTATAGTCCTTGGTAGTAATAGTCCATTCAGGTAATTTTGTCCAAAATCAAGGTTTTAGGTCAGGAATTGTGATTTGGATTGAAGGTTTTAATGTTGAGGTTGGTATCCTGTTTAAGTCCTTGTGAAGAAATTCTAGTTTATCTACATTTATCCAACTCTAGAATTATATATTTTTTGCAGAAGAACTCAGGATCTCTCTCTCTCTCTCTCTCTCTCTCTCTCTCTCTCTCTCTCTCTCTCTCTCTCTCTCTCTCTCTCTTGAAAGGCTTTATTGGCATGGGAAACATATGTTTACATTGCCAAAGGAAGTGAAATAGATAATCAACAAAAGTTAAATAAAAAATGAACAGTAAACATTACACTTACAAAAGTTCCAAAATAATAAAGACATTTCAAATTTAATATTATGTGTATATATACAGTGTTGTAATAATGTGCAAATAGTTAAAGTACAAACAGGAAAATAAATAAACATAAATATAGGTTGTCTCTCTTTCTCTCTCCCTCTGACTGAGTGTCTCTCTTTCTCTCTCCCTCTGACTGTGTGTCTCTCTTTCTCTCTCCCTCTGACTGTGTGTCTCTCTTTCTCTCTCCCTCTGACTGAGTGTCTCTCTTTCTCTCTCCCTCTGACTGAGTGTCTCTCTTTCTCTCTGCCTCTGATTGAGTGTCTCTCTTTCTCTCTGCCTCTGATTGAGTGTCTCTCTTTCTCTCTGCCTCTGATTGAGTGTGTCTCTCTTTCTCTCTCCCTCTGACTGAGTGTCTCTCTTTCTCTCTCCCTCTGACTGTGTGTCTCTCTTTCACTCAATTGGTCTGATGAATGCATAACAGTTGCAGTGTGTATTTTATTCCACATGGTGGGATGCTTTCCAAACTCCAGCACCATGCTCTCACACAGGCCGTTGCGCATACACCAAATCAAAGACTTCTAGTGGACCTAGTGGTGTGAGGCATTTGTGCTGCTTGTGTATGTGAGTGTGTGTGTGTGTACATCTGTGCGTGCGTTCATGTGGGTGTGTGTGTGTTCACTGTATTGCCAGGGGGTAAGAGTGTGACAGTGTGGGTGGTGACAGCTACAGGCCACAAGCCAAAGCTAGACAAGCAAATCTCAACTCTGATCTGAGGGCAGACGCGTGCGCACACACACACACACACACACACACACATACGTCTTCCTGGGGCTGTTTGGACAGGGGAACAGCATGGTCATCTGGTGCATCAAAGCTGGGACCGAGAGACTGAAGAACAGCTTCTATCTCAAGGCCATCAGACTGCTAAACAGCTTTCACTAACTCAGAGAGGCTGCTGCCTACACTGAGACCCAATCACTGGCCACTTTAATAAATGGATCACTAGTCACTTTAAACAATGGCACTTTAAAAAATACCACTTTAATAATGTTTACATATCTTACATTACTCATATCATATGTATATACTGTATTTTATACCATCTATTGCACCTTGCCTAAGCCAATCGGCCATCACTCATCCATATATTTATATGTACATATTCTCATTCCCCCCTTTTAGATTTGTGTGTATTAGGTAGTTGTTGGGGAAATGTTAGGTTACTTGTTAGTTATTACTGCACTGTTGGAACCAGAAGCACAAGCATTTCGCTACACTCACATTAACATCTGCTAACCATGTGTATGTGACAAATACAATTTGATTTGATTTGATCTAAGTACTCAACCTTCCCCCCATCACACTGCTTATCAGACAAGTTCACCAGGGAATAAATACCACTCTGTTGGTTACACAGATATGACCATATGATATACAACAATAAAAATATATTAAATAAATGTTATACACTTGTAACAGATACAAAAAAAAAAATCATTTTGTATTTGTCATAGACAAGATTAATATGAGATGAAAGGTGAGTTCAGGAAGCCAAGCTAGAGCTGTGTGAGACGTTCACATCAATGGGAGCTGACGTTTTGATCAAGATAGACCTTAAGAAAATATGCACAATTTCTTCAACACAAAAACATACAAATATGTATTTTACAGTGAACTCCTATAGTTAGTCACTCAGTGCTTGAGGCGTCACTACAGACACCCTGGTTCGAATCCAGGCTGTATCACAACCGGCCGTTATTGGGAGTTCCATAGGGCGGCGCAAAATTGGCCCAGCGTCGTCCAGGTTTGGCCGGTGTAGGCCGTCATTGTAAATAAGAATTTGTTCTTAATAACTGACTTGCCTAGTTAAATAAAGGTTCAATATTTTTGTTTTTTTAAAGTAGGGCTGAAGTTACTTGCCGATAATGTTGTATAAAATGTTTGAAAGGCTATCATTGTTACCGAACACAGTGAAATGCTTGTAAAAAAAAGAAAAGTCTGTCCTATTCCCCTCCTTTCTACCTAACTTTCCCTCACAGTCTTTTCAGTTTCCCTTGAGTCCCGTTAGTTTGGCAGTTCAGGTCTACCTTAGTTATTCCTCACCCATCATAGCCCTGTGATTACAAACCAATCAGAGCGCTTGAAAAGGCGCATCTGAACACTGCACCCACCCGCTCAGGTCAGAGTGTTATCGTCGTCCGAAGAAAGATGACGCACATTTTTCTGAGGACTATTTTTATTAAGAATATCTGAATGTTCTCCGTGCATCGAAATAACCACAATTAATTCAGATTAATCAAAGAACTATTCCACCAAGATTTATTCCCAGTCAAGATCCAAAGTATATAATCAGGATTCATGGTATATAATCAAAGTGTGTCGGTGAAGAGGAAAAGGAATTAAAACCCTGAAAAGAGAAGCATTGGCATTGTTCTTACCAGACATCCTGTAGAGGGTCTGAACCCAAATCACAGTCAGTACTAGCGGGTGAGGGCATTCACAGCCGACCTCTTAGACGGATGAGGACATTCACAGCCGACCTCTTAGACGGATGAGGACATTCACAGCCGACCTCTTAGACGGATGAGGACATTCACAGCCGACCTCTTAGACGGATGAGGACATTCACAGCCGACCTCTTAGACGGATGAGGACATTCACATACAACTCCTCAAACGGGTGAGGGCATTCACAGCCGACTCCTCAAACGGGTGAGGGCATTCACAGCCGACCTCTTAGAAGGGTGAGGGCATTCACAGCCGACTGCTCAGATGGGTGATGGCATTCACAGCCGACCGTTCAGACGGGTGAGGACATTCACAGCCGACCGCTCAAACAGGTGAGGACATTCACAGCCGACCGCTCAGACGAGTGAGGGCATTCACAGCTGACCATTTAGACGGATGACGGCATTCATAGCTGACCGTTCAGACGGGTGAGGGCATTCACAGCCGACCGTTCAGATGGGTGAGGGCATTCACAGCCAACCATTTAGATGGGTGATGGCATTCACAGCCAACTCCTCAGACGGGTGAGGGCAGCCGACCGTTCAGACGGGTGAGGGCATTCACAGCAACCTGCCTGCACATAGTTTGAAGTACAACACCAACATATCTTGGGGCGGCAGGAAGCCTAGTTATCCATCACCCATCATAGCCCTGTGATTACAAACCAA
>NC_042981.1:7924141-8039141 GCF_901001165.1 Salmo trutta | reverse complement strand
AATTCCACACATGAGGAGTATTAAATATCATATACATATTGCAGTGAGATACTGGCTAAATACAAAATGAGTTGAGTGAATGGGGGTGCAACCATAAAGTGAGGCCCACCCCTCTAAGTTAGCTGGATGGAACATACCAAAGGCCAAGCACTACACACTCAGACCACACCAAAAGCCATGAGAGGGGGGGGTGGGTTCAAGGCAGGTGTAGCATACCAATCACCACACTAACATGCAGTGCACGCAAATAACAGCTTGAATGGCAGGTGAGAGTTGAGTGTTAGGTAGGTTTTCTGGAAAGCAAAGGATGAGAATGGTGTGAGAATGGAGGGAGAGGGGGAGAGGTTTAGGCATGTCATGCGCCACTGTCTACTGGAAACAACTGTCAGAGCTCCCATTGGTGACCTTTTGGGTTTTCCTTTCCTATTTTGTTGTAGTTGTAGTTGTGGAAAAGCTGCAGGCAGTTTGGTCAACAGTCATCAGCCAAAAGATAGGGAATGCATGGAGGCTTTAGTAAAACAGTATATCCCTAAAGAAAGACTAGATCTGGAGGGCTTTGGAAGAGAGGAAAAAGTTGTAGAAAAGTTGTAGAAAAGCAGAAAAGAAGGAGGAGAGAAGCTATTGTGAGAAACAGGAAGATGAAAGAGAGAGGGAGGGACAGGGGGAGGAAATCAAATATAAAGAAAGCCAAGAAATATCAAACACATTTCCAATTTTTTTGAGAATGTTGTCTAGAATGAAGAATCATAAAAAAGGAAGAGGAGAAGGAGGAGGGAAGGAAGGAAGAAAGGGAGGGATTAAAGAGGGGGAGGGAAGATGGGAAATAAAGAGGGGGAGGGAAGATGGGAAATAAAGAGGGGGAGGGAAGATGGGAAATAAAGAGGGGGAGGGAAGAGGGGAAATAGAGGGGAGGGAATAAAGAGGGGAGGGTAGATGGGAAATAAAGAGGGGAGGGAAGATAGGAAATAAAGAGGGAGAGGGAAGATGGGAAATAAAGAGGGGAGGGAAGAGGGGAAGGAAGAAAGAAAGGGAGGAAATAAAGAGGGGAGGGAAGAGGGGAAATAAAGAGGGAGAGGGAAGATGGGAAATAAAGAGGGGAGGGAAGATGGGAAATAAAGAGGGAGAGGGAAGATGGGAAATAAAGAGGGGGATGGAAGAGGGGAAGGAAGAAAGGGAGGATATAAAGAGGGGAGGGAAGAGGGGGGAGGAGGAGGGTGAAGGAAGGAGAACAGAAAACCCCAAAGGAAAATAGGAATGATATATACCAGACAATGGAGTTTGTTTACCATAGCGTGTCCAATGCCTGATTGCTTTGAGGAAAAGGGGGGAAGAAATGAAAATAAATAGTGAACCAGAGGGGTTGTTAATTAATAAAAAAAATGAAATAAACAATATGAATAAAGAATGATGAAGACTTTGGATTGGGTGTTGTTAGTACAATAGCTGGTTTGGCAATGGTCAGTAGGACAATGATTCATTCCATGAGTGAGTGGTTAGATGTCGTTTTCTACAAAAGCTTGTTCCCAGGGAGATAAAACAGAGAGAGTGATTGAGAAAGAGAAAGACTGGGGGATACTCAATGGACTATAACTCAATGTGTAAATCCAGACTGTTCCATAGGTAGAGGGATGAACCTTAGTCGTAGTAATATCAAAATGTTTCAAATGAAATGTAAAAAACAACATCTGACATTAATGTATTTTACAAAATATAGTCTAAATTAAAATTGTTACAAATTATAATCTAACTACAAATTCCTTACATCTCATAGTTGAAATCCATTGTCCTAGTCTATCTTTGGCCCCCTCACCTAGAGCCAGAAACCTCCCTCCATCCACTCTCACTGAGGAGGGGAAAGGGAACAAGACCTTGAATATTAACATATTTCAGAATGCGGATTTCTGGGCGATTTTACAGCTGAACTGAGATCAGTCTAGAGTAAACAGGAGCCATTGTGGTTGACTGGAGCTTCCCTCTGCCAGCAGCCACGATCAGGGAGAGATAGAGAGAGAGAGAGAGAGAGAGAGAGAGAGAGAGAGAGAGAGAGAGAGAGAGAGAAGCAATCTCCTGAACACATCAAAAGTGTGATGGCTTCTGGGAGAGAGAGAGAGAGACGGAGAGAGAGCGAGAGAGAGCGAGAGAAGCAATCTCCTGAACACATAAAATGTGTGATGGTTTCTGGTAGAGAGAGAGACAGAGAGAGAGAGAGAGAGAATAGTGGGGGGTTCTGCTCACAGAGGCAAACAGTGAGCCTTGATGGACAGAAGAAAATCCGACAGTAAATTGGTGCGCTTGGAATTCAGAAAATATGGAGAAAATTAATACGGGAAAGTAAGTCAAAGTAGGCATGAAATAAACAATGTTTTTAGTACATAGTAAGTCATTGCGATTAAAAATATAGAGTCTTAAGAAGAAAACAAAATCAAACGAACTGTAGGAATTCTTGTGAACTTTTCCATCTATGATCAACAAACTAAAAGAACAGGATAATGTATGACGCTCGATAAAAACTATTTAGGAACTGAACCCAATTAAGATTGAATTAATAACTAAACATATACGGGTCTTTCACCTAGTATCAGTTATCCTGCATATACTTTTACATATATATATATATATATATGTGTGTTTATATACGTGTTATACGTGTTAGCACCCTCCCTAGCCAAAATTTCCTGTCTCACCCTCCCTAGCCACAATTTCCTGTCTCACCCTCCCTAGCCACAATTTCCTGTCTCACCCTCCCTAGACAAAATTTCCTGTCTCACCCTCCCTAGCCACAATTTCCTGTCTCACCCTCCCGAGCCACTATTACCTGTCTCACCCTCCCTAGCCACTATTACCTGTCTGAGGTTACGCGTGACCTTGACTTCGTGCCAGGCATTGTCATTGAACTTCCCGTTGACAGGCTCCACGATGGCCTCGAAGGCCCCGGAGCCCAGGTTGATGACCAGGGACACGGCTCCGTCCTTCAGGGCCAGGTTGACGTAATCAGCAGACTTCCCTGTGTGGAGGATCAGACCATTGCGCTGCCACGTCTTGAAGGAGAGTGTGATCTCGTCGCTGGAGGACTGGATAGGGTTCTGGGACAGGTCGTAGCAGAAGTACTCAGAGCCGCGGAACGTGGCCACGTTCTCCTCCCGCGCTGCAAGGGAACAGAGATGTTAGAAACCAACGATAAAGATAAACCAAAGAGAAAAAGGAGGGAGAGGTTAGAACCTAATATAGAAAACAAAACAGAGAAACTTGAGATGTTATTAGCATGAAGACTCTCCAGATACCTAGGACATTCAAAAGATGTAGTCAAGACACAATTAAAGCAACCCCAGCATACACTTAGTCAGGCAATAATGAGCGCAACAGACACCAATAATACTGAGAAGATACAGGATAGACTGAGTTTCAGGGCAGCGTGGCAATCAAATATACATTTGGAGAGAAGGAGTGTCAGGCATAGCTATCGTCAAACATTATCAGAATGCTAATTTTGCAGCTGGAATTGGTATTTCCTGTGAAATGGCAGGATTGTGATAAAGGGTTATGCTTTAAATTCGATAGAAGGGAGGAGAGACAAAGAGGGCACGAGAGAGGGAGAGAGAGAGAGAGAGAAGGAGCGAGAGAGAAAAAGAGAAGGAGCGAGAGAGAGAGAGAGAGGAGAGAGAAGGAGCGAGAGAGAAAAAGAGAAGGAGCGAGAGAGAGAGAAGGAGAGAGAAGGAGCGAGGGAGAGAGAGAAAAAGAGAGAGAAAAAGAGAGAGTAGAGGGAGCATCAAGGAGATGAACATTGTTGAGCACATTCAGGCCTTGGCGAAAGAGAGAAAGACAGTGAGAGGGGACAGAGAGAGGAGACAGAGAGAGGAGACAGAGAGAGGGGAGTGGAGAGAAAGACAGAAGACAGATAGGGAATGAGACAAAAGAAGAGAGTGAATGGCTAGTGAGTAAGAAAGACAGAGGGTGAGGGAGGGAGGGAGGGAGGGAGGGAGGGAGAAAAAGAGTGCCGTCTGGAGCACTTATCTGTGAGATCATCTTCAATTAGCTCTCTGTCTGCAAAGTGGAGTGATGCTGGGGAGTGTGTGGGTTTAGCCATGGCCAGGCGGAATATATCAGAGCCAGCCAGCCAGTGCTAGCCGCTCCGCTCCATCTCTGGCTCTGGGCTACAACATGTTCTCTGCATACTCAATAAGGCCCTGGTCGACTGGAAATGGCTTCCGTCTTTGATCCTCTGAATAAAGCGGCTACAGAGTCTTCAGGCCTCATTTCCTCAAAAGGAATCCATTCCACAGTGAAAATGGCACTTGGCTAGAATGTGTGCCTCAGGCCCAGGTCCAGGGCTGAACGAGCAGAGGGTAATTTGACCCATAGACTTACATACAGGATTTCTATGATTTGACATCACAATAGGTCAACTGTCAGGTGCAGCCTGGGTGAAGCTAAACATTTGCCATAAGATAATAAATTATATTCATCTGACCAGCCTGGGTCAAAAACACGTCAAATAATGATTTAGCTTGGAGTTTTGAGACTATTCCAGTTCTATTGTATTGGAAAAACTACATTCAAGTGCAGCTCAAGTATATTGGAAGAATATATATATATATATATATATATAATATACACTGCTCAAAAAAATAAAGGGAACATTTAAACAACACAATGTAACTCCAAGTCAATCACACTTCTGTGAAATCAAACTGTCCACTTAGGAAGAAACACTGATTGACAATAAATTTCACATGCTGTTGTGCAAATGGAATAGACAACCGGTGGAAATTATAGGCAATTAGCAAGACACCCCCAATAAAGGAGTGGTTCTGCAGGTGGGGACTACAGACCACTTCTCAGTTCCTATGCTTCCTGGCTGATGTTTTGGTCACGTTTGAATGCTGGCGGTGCTTTCACTCTAGTGGTAGCATGAGACGGAGTCTACAACCCACACAAGTGGCTCAGGTAGTGCAGCTCATCCAGGATGGCACATCAATGCGAGCTGTGGCAAGAAGGTTTGCTGTGTCTGTCAGCGTAGTGTCCAGAGCATGGAGGCGCTACCAGGAGACAGACCAGTACATCAGGAGACGTGGAGGAGGCCGTAGGAGGGCAACAACCCAGCAGCAGGACCGCTACCTCCACCTTTGTGCAAGGAGGAGCAGGAGAAGCACTGCCAGAGCCCTGCAAAATGACCTCCAGCAGGCCACAAATGTGCATGACGTTTGGCATTTGCCAGAAAACACCAAGATTGGCAAATTCGCCACTGGCGCCCTGTGCTCTTCACAGATGAAAGCAGGTTCACACTGAGCACGTGACAGACGTGACAGAGTCTGGAGACGCCGTGGAGAACATTCTGCTGCCTGCAACATCCTCCAGCATGACCGGTTTGGCGGTGGGTCAGTCATGGTGTGGGGTGGCATTTCTTTGGGGGGCCGCACAGCCCTCCATGTGCTCGCCAGAGGTAGCCTGACTGCCATTAGGTACCGAGATGAGATCCTCAGACCCCTTGTGAGACCATATGCTGGTGCGGTTGGCCCTGGGTTCCTCCTAATGCAAGACAATGCTAGACCTCATGTGGCTGGAGTGTGTCAGCAGTTCCTGCAAGAGGAAGGCATTGATGCTATGGACTGGCCCGCCCGTTCCCCAGACCTGAATCCAATTGAGCACATCTGGGACATCAAGTCTCGCTCCATCCACCAACGTCACGTTGCACCACAGACTGTCCAGGAGTTGGCGGATGCTTTCGTCCAGGTCTGGGAGGAGATCCCTCAGGAGACCATCCGCCACCTCATTGGGAGTATGCCAGGCATTGTAGGGAGGTCATACAGGCATGTGGAGGCCACACACTCTACTGAGCCTCATTTTGACTTGTTTTAAGGAAATTACATCAAAGTTGGATCAGCCTGTAGTGTGGTTTTCCACTTTAATTTTGAGTGTGACTCCAAATCCAGACCTCCATGGGTTGATACATTGGATTTCCATTGATTATTCTTTTGTTGTCAGCACATTCAACTATGTAGATTCAGATCTAGGATGTGTTGTTTAAGTGTTCCCTTTATTTTTTTGAGCAGTATATATATATATATATATATAAACTCAGCAGAAAAAGAAATGTCCTCACTGTCAACTGCGTTTGTTTTCAGCAAACTTAACATGTCTAAATATTTGTATGAACATAACAAGATTCAACAACTGAGACATAAACTGAACAAGTTCCACAGACATGTGACTAACAGAAATGGAATAATGTGTCCCTGAACAAAGGGGGGGTGGGGGTCAAAATCAAAAGTTACAGTCAGCATCTGGTGTGGACACCAGCTGCATTGTCACGACTTCTGCCGAAGTCGGTTCCTCTCCTTGTTCGGGCGGTGTTAAGCGGTCGACGTCACCGGTCTTCTAGCCTTCGCCGATCCATTTTTCATTTTCCATTTGTTTTGTCTTGTTTTCCCACACACATGGTTTTCATTCCCTCATTACGTGTTGTGTGTTTAACCCTCTGTTCCTCCCATGTCTTTGTGTGGTACTGTTTGTTGTAAGTGCTTGTGCACATTGTTGTCTGGTGCGTGACGGATTTTGTACCCATTCTTTATTATTCTGGATGCCGCCCGATATATGCGTCTGACTTCGCTGCCACCAGTTATGCACCCCTTACATGCATTAAGTACTGCAGTGCATCTTCTCCTCATGGACTGCACCAGATTTGGCAGTTCTTGCTGTGAGATATTACCCCACACTTCCAGCAAGGCACCTGCAAGTTCCAATACATTTCTGGAGGGAATGGCCCTAGCCCTCACCCTCTGATCCAACAGGTGCCAGATGTGCTAAATGGGATTGAGATCCGGGCTTTTCGCTGGCCATGGCAGAACACTGACATGCCTGTCTTTCAGGAAATCACGCACAGAACGAGCAGTATGACTGGAGGGGCATGTCAGGATGAGCCTGAAGGAAGGGTACCACATGAGGGAGAAGGATGTCTTCCCTGTTACGCACAGTACTACGTTTGCCTGCAATGACAACAAGCTCAGTCTGATGATGCTGTGACACACCGCCCCAGACCATGACGGATCCTCCACCTCCAAATTGATCCCGCTCCAGAGTATAGACCTAAACGCGAAACCGACCATCACCCCTGGTGAAACAAAACCACAACTCGTCAGTGAAGAGCACTTTTTGCCAGTCCTGTCTGGTCCAGCAATGGTGGGTTTGTGCCCATAGGTGACGTTGTTGCCGGTGATGTCTGGTGCGTACCTGCCTTACAACAGGCCTACAAGTCCTCAGTCCACCCTCTCTCAGCCTATTGCGGACAGTCTGAGCACTGTTGGAGGGATTGCGCGTTCCTGGTGTAACCTGTGCAGGTGTTGTTACACATGGTCTTCCACTACGAGGACAATCAGCTGTCCGTCCTGTCTCCCTGTAGCGCTGTCTTAGGCGTCTCACAGTACGGACATTGCAATGTATTGCCCTGGCCACATCTGCAGTCCTCATGCGTCCTTGCAGAATGGCTAAGGCACATTCACACAGATGAGCATGGACCCTGGGCATCTTTATTTTGGTGTATTTCAGAGTCAGTAGAAAGGCCTCTTTATTGTCCTAGGTTCTCATAACTGTGACCTTAATTGCCTACCGTCTGTAAGCTGTTAGTGTATTAATGACCGTTCCACAGGTGCATGTTCATTGAACAAGCATGTAAAACAGTGGTTAAACCCTTTACAATGATGTTATTTGGATTTTCACAAATTATCTTTGAAAGACAGGGTCCTGAAAATGGGACATTTCTTTTCTTGCTGAGTTTATATATATATAGACATCAAAACTATGAAATAACACATATGGAATCATGTAGTAAACTAAAAAGTTTTAAACAAATCAAAATATAGTTTATATTTGGGATTCTTCAAAGTAGCCACCCTTTGCGTTGATGACCGCTTTGTACATACTTGGCATTCTTGGCATCAACCAGCTTCATTGGGTAGTCACCTGGAATGCATTTCAATTAACAGGTGTGCCTTGTTAAAAGTTAATATGTGGAATTTCTTTCCTTCTTAATGCATTTGAGCCAATCAGATGTGTTGTGACAAGGTAGGGTGGTATACAGAAGATAGCCCTATTTGGTAAAAGACCAAGTCCATATAATGGCAAGAACAGCTCAAATAAGCAAAGAGAAATGACAGTCCATCATTTCTTTAAGACATGAAGGTCAGTCAATACAGAACTTTTAAAGAACTTTTAAAGTTTCTTCAAGTGTAGTTGCAAAAATGTATGGTGTTGCTTCAATATATCCACATCATTTTCCTTTCTCATGATGCCATCTATTTTGTGAAGTGAACCAGTCCCTCCTGCAGCAAAGCACCCCCACAACATGATGCTGTCACCCCCGTGCTTCACGGTTGGGATGATGTTCTTCGGCTTGCAAGCCTCCCCCTTTTTCCTCCAAACATAACAAAGGTCATTATGGCCAAACAGTTCTATTTTTATTTCATCAGACGAGAGGACAATTCTCCAAAAAGTAGGATCTTTGTCACCATGTGCGGTAGCAAACCGCAGTCTGGCTTTTTTATGGCAGTTTTGGAGCAGTGGCTTCTTCCTTGCTGAGCGGCCTTTCAGGTTATGTTGATATAGGACTCTTTTTTACTGTAGATATAAATACTTTTGTACCTGTTTCCTCCACCATCTCCACAAGGTCCTTTGCTGTTGTTCTGGGATTGATTTGCGCTTTTCGCACCAAAGTACGTTCATCTCTAGGAGACAGAACGCGTCTACTTCCTCAGCAGTATGATGGCTGCGTGGTCCCATGTGTTCATACTTGCGTACTATTGTTTGTACAGATGAATGTGGTACCTTCAGGAGTTTGGAAATTGCTCCCAACGATGAACCAGACTTGTGGAGGTCTACAATTGTTTTTTCTGAGGTCTTGGCTGATTTCTTTTGATTTTCCCATGATGTCAAGCCAAGAGGCACTGAGTTTGAAGGCAGGCCTTGAAATACATTCACAGGTACACCTCCAACTGACTCAAATGATGTCAATTAGCCTATCAGAAGCTTCTAAAGCTATGACATAATTTTCATGAATTTTCCAAGCTGTTTAAAGGCACAGTCAACTTAGTGTATGTAAACTTCTGACCCACTTGAATTGTGATACAGTGAATTATAGGTGAAATAATCTGTCTGTAAATAACTGTTGGAAAAATTACTTGTCACCCAAAGTAGATGTCCTAACCGACTTGCCAAAACTATAGTTTGTAAACTTCCAACATCAACTATATCTATACTTCCAATATACTTGAGCTGCACTTGAATGTAGTTTTTCCAGTACAATACTATTCGAATAGTCTCAAACTCCAAGCTAAATCACTATTTGACGTGTTTTTGACCCAGGCAGGTCAGATTAATGTATTATCTTATGGCAAATGTTTAGGTTCACCCAGGCTCCACCTGACAGTTGACCTATTGTGAGGTCAAATCATAGAAATCCTGTATTTAATTATATGGGTCAAATTACCCTCTGCTCATTCTGTCCAATCAGCACTGGACCTGGGCCTGAGGCACACACTCTAGCCAAGTGTCATTTTCACTGTGGAGTGGATTCCTTTTGAGGAAATGAGGCCTGAAGACTCTGTAGCCACTTTATTCAGACGATCAGAAGCCATTTCCAGAGAAATCCAGTACATCATGTTTTAGCATTACTCCAGTTGTTAAACAGCAGCAAACTATTCCACTACTTACAGTACATGACCTCACAGAGTAAATAGACCATAGTGTTGGACATGGCACTTTGGCACACAGCCTTGGTACCAAACAATAAACAACATGCAACATTAAATCCTCTAGGCTAAATCCATTATGTTGTGATGGAAAAAGAGCACGCTAGAGTACGGAGAAAAAAACCTACCTGCGACACGACAGTTCTCACTTGCATTTAGACAAATAGACTCCCATGAAGAAACGTAAGTTAGCACCAGTTTGTTGAATGCTATTATATCAATGGTCCACCTAACTAAGCAAATCACAAGCTGTTTATCCAAACAGACACGACTCACAATGCAGAAACAAAAATTCCCGCTCCCCCTTGCCAGACATCTTATCTCTGGGTCGGAAGGGCAACCTGACATCACAGACACCCCTGCACCTCCTAATAACACCTCCCCTCATAGGCTCCTGTGATCAATTATTAATTAAGGCAAGTTGTCACGCCTTGATCTGTTTCGCCTGTCTTTGTGATTGTCTCCACCCCCCTCCAGGTGTCACCCATCTTCCCCTTTAACCACTGTGTATTTCTACCTGTGTTTTCTGTCTGTCTGTTGCCAGTTCGTCTTGTTTGTTCAAGCCTACCAGCGGTTTGTGTCTCAGCTCCTGCTTTTTCCAGTTTCTCGTCCTCCTGGTTTTTGACCCTTGCCTGTCCTGACCCTGTACCAGCCCGCCTGACCACTCTGCCTGTCTCTGAGCCTGCCTGCCATCCTGTACCTTTGCTCCACCTCTGGATTACCAACCTCTGCCTGACCTGAGCCTGCCTGCCGTCCTGTACCTTGGCCTCTACTCTGGATTATTGACCCCTGCCTGCCTTGACCTGTCGTTTGCCTGCCCCTGTTACAATAAACATTGTTACTTCAAACAGTCTGCACTTGGGTCTTACCTTGGTACATGATACAAGTGTTGTTTTAACTAAAGACCCGGCCAGGCCAGCGAGTCGCACCAGATGTTAGAGCTCATCCATTACCTCCACGCTCCTCAATACTTAATGAGCACGGCAAAGCAAGGGAACACACCCTGAGCTAAGAGACTGTCTTCATGACTGAGTTGGAGGGAAGGAACAGGAAGAGAGGAGAGACAGCTTGGGAAATACCCACTGAGGGAGATACAGTCTGGGGTTACGTAGAGGGAGGAAGGTGAGTTGTAGTGCAGACTTGAGATACTAGTGTGGGGGAAACCTTGTGGTATACGTTACTACTAGGGCACTTTTTGTTTTGGTGGAAGAAAGGGAAATGGGGAATGAAAACAAGCTTGTTTTAACGAGAGACCATACATGAGAGGCCAAGCACGAGAGGCCATACATGAGAGACCATACATGAGAGGCCAAGCACGAGAGGCCATACAGGAGAGACCATACATGAGAGGCCAAGCACGAGAGGCCATACAGGAGAGACCATACACGAGAGGCCATACACGAGAGGCCATACATGAGAGACCATGCATAAGAGGCCATACACGAGAGGCCATACATAAGAGACAATACACAAGAGGCCATACATGAGAGACCATACATGAGAGACCATACATGAGAGGCCATACACGAGAGACCATACACGAGAGGCCATACATGAGAGACAATACACGAGAGACCATACATGAGAGACCATACATGAGAGGCCATACACGAGAGACCATACACGAGAGGCCATACATGAGAGAACATACACGAGAGGCCATACATGAGAGGCCATACATGAGAGACCAAACATGAGAGGCCATACACGAGAGAGCATACATGAGGCCATACATGAGGCCATACATGAGAGGCCATACACAAGAGACCATACATGAGAGACCATACATGAGAGGCCATACACGAGAGACCATACATGAGGCCATACATGAGAGGCCATACATGAGAAGCCATACACGAGAGGCCATACATGAAAACCCACTACAGCCCAAATGACATCTGCTCAGTTAAAACAAAGCTAATTCAACGTTGAGTTTCCGCTCCTCTCAGATTCAGAGAGTTTAGTAGTCACATGTACAGGGTTGCAGGTGTGATTTCAGGGTACAGTGAAAATCTTAGGCTTCGAGCTCCAACATGCAGGACTAAGTGAAGTAACATTATGAAAAATGTCATAAAAAACAACAATATATACGTAGATAGAAATAGCACTGTATACATAATAACAACTGTGGCAGTGATGAATATATACATGACCATTGGGGTGGAGGTAAAGTAAAGACTATTGAGGCGGTGGGGGGGAATGACCATAGGGGTAGCAGCAGCATGACCATTGAGGTGGAGGTAAAGTAAAGACTATTGAGGGGGTGGGGGGGAATGACCATAGGGGTAGCAGCAGCATGACCATTGAGTAAAATAAAAACAAAACATTTTAATAAAACAATTCTAATAAAAAGTCATAATACACATATTGCCAACCAGACATACTGTACATAGCCTCTCCCCCTAGGCTCAGTGATTTGAATTGAACCCTCCCTCAGTGGGGTGAGGTAAACTCAAACCCTTCCACCAGGCTCCCCACCTCCTCATCTCACCATTCTCATCCCACCTCCCTCCATCTCTGCAAATTAAAGAGGTTGGCATGAAACTATCAACTATCCAAAACTATATTTGGATCAATATTGTCATTTGACGTTTCAGTTGACACTAAATCAACAAACAAATGAATGTACAGTTAGTGAGATAGAGAGACCTTTAATTCAAAAAGATTCTGAGATAGCGCAGGGTCAGCGGGCTAAACAGGAAGGACGACTCCTGTTAGAGTACAACACACCAATGACAACATGTACCAAAGAGACAGAGCTCTGCTAGAGGTCCCCTTGGGTTTTATAACTATAGCGATTGTGCTGAAACATGGAATCTTAATAAATAGGCCTAGAATATCTTTATGAGTCAAATCTGGATAGAGCGGAGGGACTGTTATGGTGCAGTAACGATTTTAACGGTCTCCATAAGCCATTCCTTGATAACTCTACGGGTGATGAATGAGACTGGATTAGCCCTGGCAGGAGTTATCCGTAAAAGTGTCAGAGGAGAAGAAATGCCAGAAAGTAGTTATGGGTCCACTAAATCTTGTCCATTTTGAGTGCAGAGAACTGAACTGCACCTGGGTGGCAATTATTCTCAAAACGTCTCCTTTTGAAAATGTCTCCTTTTGAAAACGTCTCCTTTTGAAAACGTCTCCTTTTGAAAAGGAGGCTCTATACATTTGAACAGTCTCAACTTTATTGAAACAATATGTAACCAAAGTGTTTCAATCTCCGGTGTCACTTAATCTGTTTTTTGCTTCAACTTAACTCGTCATTGATTTAAGTTATTGGTTGGAAAGTTCTCTGGAATGGATTCCCCCAAATCTAAATGAGCTGATGGAATAGTGAAGCGGACTAAATTGGGTTCCAGTGGGTTCTACTGACATAATAAATTGTGTTCTAGTGGGTTCTACTGACAGACTAAATGGTGTTCTAGTGGGTTCTACTGACAGAATAAATTGGGTTCTAATGGGTTCTACTGACAGACTAAATGGTGTTCTAGTGGGTTCTACTGTCGGACTAAATGTTGTTCAAGTGGGTTCTACTGACAGACTAAATTGGGTTCCAGTGGGGTCTATTCTGACAGACTAAATTGGGTTCCAGTGGGGTTTATTCTGACAGACTAAATTGGGTTCCAGTGGGTTCTACTGACAGACTAAATTGGGTTCCAGTGGGGTTTATTCTGACAGACTAAATTGGGTTCCAGTGGGGTCTATTCTGACAGACTAAATTGGGTTCCAGTGGGTTCTACTGACAGACCAAATTGGGATCCAGTGGGGTCTATTCTGACAGACTAAATTGGGTTCCAGTGGGGTCTATTCTGACAGACTAAATTGGGTTCTAGTGGGTTCTACTGACAGACTAAATTGGGTTCCAGTGGGGTTTATTCTGACAGACTAAATTGGGTGCCAGTGGGGTTTATTCTGACAGACTAAATTGGGTTCCAGTGGGGTCTATTCTGACAGACTAAATTGGGTTCCAGTGGGGTCTATTCTGACAGACTAAATTGGGTTCTAGTGGGTTCTACTGACAGAGTAAATTGGGTTCCAGTGGGGTCTATTCTGACAGACTAAATTGGGTTCCAGTGGGTTCTACTGACAGACTAAATTGGGTTCCAGTGGAGTCTTCTGACAGACTAAATTGGGTTCCAGTGGGGTCTATTCTGACAAACTAAATTGGGTTCCAGTGGGTTCTACTGACAGACTAAATTGGGTTCCAGTGGGTTCTACTGACAGACTAAATTGGGGTTTATTCTGACAGACTAAATTGGGTTCCAGTGGGTTCTACTGACAGACTAAATTGGGTTCCAGTGGGGTTTATTCTGACAGACTAAATTGGGTTCCAGTGGGGTCTATTCTGACAGACTAAATTGGGTTCCAGTGGGTTCTACTGACAGACTAAATTGGGTTCCATTGGGGTCTATTCTGACAGACTAAATTGGGTTCCAGTGGAGTCTATTCTGACAGACTAAATTGGATTCCAGTGGGGTCTATTCTGACAGACTAAATTGGATTCTAGTGGGGTCTATTCTGACAGACTAAATTGGATTCTAGTGGGGTTTACTGACATAATGAATTGGATTCTAGTGAGGTTTACTGACAGACTACATTTGGTTCTAGGGTGGTCTACTAAATCACCCTCTCTCCCTGGCCTTGAGTTCTCTTCCAGCGAGATAGAATAAGATAGAGTACAAAGAGATACTCTAAACTCTGATTCATAGTTAATGCTGTAGTGAAAGTTATAATCTCTCTCTCTCTAACTCTCTCTCTAACTCTCTCTCTCTCTAACTCTCTCTCTCTCTAACTCTCTCTCTCTCTAACTCCCTCTCTCTCTAACTCCCTCTCTCTCTAACTCCCTCTCTCTCTCTCTCTAACTCTCTCTCTCTCTCTCTCTCTCTCTCTCTCTCTCTAACTCTCTCTCTCTCTCTCTCTCTCTCTCTCTGATAATGTATCCATGCATTAGCATAATTGACAGACACGCACACACAGTGCCTTCAGAAAGTATTCATACCCCTTGACTTATTTAACATTTTTCTGTTTCACAACCTGAATTCTAAATGTTTTAAATATGTATTTTTTTGTGTGATTTTTTTCTCTCAGATGAATTGAAAATGAAATACAGAAATATCTCATTAACATACTGTATGTATTCACACACCTGAGTTAAAAATGTGTAGAACCAGTGATTACTGCTGTGAGTCTTCATGGGTAAGTCTGTAAGATCTTTTCACAACATTTGCCCATTATTCTTTTAAAAATGGTTGTTGATCATTGCTAGACAGGTCTTGACATAGATTTTCAAGTAGATTTAAGCAAAAACTGCCATTCACAGAACATTCACTGTCTTCTTGGTAAGCAACTCCAGTGTAGGTTTTGTCTTGTGTTTTAGGTTATTGTCCTTCTGAAAGGTGAATTCATCTCCCAGTGTCTGGTGGAAAGCAGACTGAACCAGGTTTTCATCTAGGATTTTGCCTGTGCTTAGCTCCATTCCATTTCATTTTTATGCTTAAAAACTCCCCAGTCCTTAACGATTACAAGCATACCCACAACATGATGCAGCCACCACTATGCTTGAAAATATGGAGAGCGGTATTCAGTAATGTGTTGTATTGGTTTTGCCCCAAACATAATACTTTGTATTCAGGACAAAAAGGTAATTCCTCTGACACACTGTTTGCAGTATTACCTGCCTTGTTGCAAACAGGATGCATGGTCTACTTATTTTCACTCTGTCAGTTAGGTTAGTATTGTGGAGTAACTACAATGTTGTTGATCCATCCTCAGTTTTCTCCTATCACAGACATTAAACTCTGTAACTGTTTTAAAGTCACCATTGGCATCATGTGAAATTCCTGAGCTGTTTCTTTCCTCTCCGGCAACTGAGTTAGGAAGGGCGCCTGTATCTTTGTAGTGACTGAGTGTATTGATACACCATCCAAAGTGTAATTAATAACTTCACGATGCTCAAAGGGATATTCAATGTCTGCTTTTTTTTACATATCTACCAATAGGTGCCCTTCTTTGTGAGGCATTGGAAAACCTCCCTGGTCTTTATGGTTAATCTGTGTTTGAAATGCACTGCTCGACTGAGGGACGTTACAGATAATTGTATGTGTGGGGTACAGAGATTTTTTTATTTATTATTTATTTTACCGTTATTTTACCAGGTAAATTGACTGAGAACACATTCTCATTTATGATGTAGTCATTCATTCACAATCATTTTAATCATGTTAAACACTATATTTGTGACTTGTTATGCACATTTTTACCAAAGGGGTTGAAAACAACACAACACAATTAGGATAAAGTCAAGGGGTGTGAATACTTTCTGAACGCACTTTACTTTATACAGTTTCTTTACATCCACAACCCACCCGTTCTGAAATAATTTTACTGTTCCCTACGAGTATTTTATTTATAGCGGTAGGTCAGGGAAGGTGAGGGCGGTAAATCAGAATAGTTTAAAAGTGCCTTTCCGATGATAATGACTAGTAGTGTGTGTGTGTGTGTGTGTGTGTGTGTGTGCTCAAGGTTCAAGTATTAATGTCACAAGCACAGTGAAATGCCTTTCTTGCAAGCTCTAACCCAACCAATACCATACTATATACAGGGTCAGTTCAGTCCCATACTATATACAGGGTCAGTTCAATACCATACTATATACAGGATCAGTTCAGTACCATTCTATATACAGGGTCAGTTCAATACCATACTATATACAGGATCAGTTCGGTACCATACTATATACAGGGTCAGTTCAATAACATTCTATATACAGAATCAGTTCAGTACCATACTATATACAGGGTCAGTTCAATACCATACTATATACAGGGTCAGTTCAATACCATACTATATACAGGGTCAGTTAATACCATACTATATACAGGGTCAGTTCAATACCATACTATATACAGGGTCAGTTAATACCATTATATATACAGGCTCAGTTCAGTACCATACTATATACAAGGTCAGTTCAATACCATGCTATATACAGGGTCAGTTCAATACCATACTATATATAGGGTCAGTTCAATACCATACTATATACAGGGTCAGTTCAATACCATACTATATACAGGGTCAGTTCAATACCATACTATATACAGGGTCAGTTAATACCATACTATATACAAGGTCAGTTCAATACCATACTATATACAGGGTCAGTTAATACCATACTATATACAGGGTCAGTTCCAGTACCATACTATATACAGGGTCAGTTCCAGTACCATACTATATACAGGGTCAGTTCAATACCATATTATATACAGGGTCAGTTCCAGTACCATACTATATACAGGGTCAATTCCAGTCCCATACTATATACAGGGTCAGTTCAGTACCATACTATATACAAGGTCAGTTCAATACCATACTATATACAGGGTCAGTTCAATACCATACTATATACAGGGTCAGTTCAATACCATATTATATACAGGGTCAGTTCAATACCATACTATATACAGGGTCAGTTCCAGTACCATAATATATACAGGGTCAGTTCAATACCATACTATATACAGGGTCAGTTCCAATACCATACTATATACAGGGTCAGTTCAATACCATACTATATACAGGGCCAGTTCAATACCGTATTATATACAGGGTCAGTTCAATACCATACTATATACAGGGTCAGTTCAATACCATACTATATACAGGGTCAGTTCAGTACCATACTATATACAGGGTCAGTTCAATACCGTATTATATACAGGGTCAGTTCAATACCATACTATATACAGGGTCAGTTCAGTACCATACTATATACAGGGTCAGTTCAATACCGTATTATATACAGGGTCAGTTCAGTACCATACTATATACAGGGTCAGTTCAGTACCATACTATATACAGGGTCAGTTCAATACCGTATTATATACAGGGTCAGTTCAGTACCATACTATATACAGGGTCAGTTCAATACCATACCATATACAGGGTCAGTTCCAGTACCATACTATATACAGGGTCAGTTCAATACCATATTATATACAGGGTCAGTTCCAGTACCATACTATATACAGGGTCAGTTCCAGTCCCATACTATATACAGGGTCAGTTCAGTACCATACTATATACATGGTCAGTTCAATACCATACTATATACAGGGTCAGTTCAATACCATACTATATACAGGGTCAGTTCAATACCATACTATATACAGGGTCAGTTCAATACCATACAATATACAGGGTCAGTTCAATACCATACTATATACAGGGTCAGTTCAATACCATACTATATACAGGGTCAGTTCAGTACCATACTATATACAGGGTCAGTTCAATACCGTATTATATACAGGGTCAGTTCAATACCATACTATATACAGGGTCAGTTCAGTACCATACTATATACAGGGTCAGTTCCAATACCATATTTCCAATGTGCAGGGATAATGAAGTGATGGAGGTAGATGTGTATATGGGTAATGTGACTAGGCATCAGGATATAGAATAAACAGAGTAGCAACAGCTTATTATGTGTGAGTGAGCTAATTATGGAGTGTGTGTGTGTGTGTGTGTGTGTGTGTGTGTGTGTGTGTGTGTGTGTGTGTTGGAGTATCAGTGTGCACAGAGAGTGCAAGGGTCTACTCCAACGGTGTCGCTTGCCGTGCGGAAGCAGAGAGAACAGTTTATGGCTTAGTTGGCTGTAGCCTTTAACAATTTTCCCTTTACACCGCCTGATATAGATGTCCTGGATGGCATGGAGATCAGCCCCAGTGATGTACTGGGCTGTCAGCACCACCCTCTGTAGAACCATGTGATCGAGGATGGTGCTGTTGCAGTGATGCAGCCAGTCAAGATGCTCTCAATGGTGCATCTGTATAACTTCTTGAGGGGTTGAATTCCAAGAAAATGTAATGTAAAATGTTGTTTCTTTGAACTGTAAGTACAGCTTAAAGCAAACGTACAGATTGAAAACAAACGTTCTGTACCTGTGTAAAGTAGCACTAAAAGCCTCTTCTCAGCAGTGTCTCCATTATTGAGCTGAATGATTCTTTTTTGGTGCAGTTTAATTACATAAAAGGTCACAGGTAGTCACAATTTATGTACAGGTAGTCACAGTTAATGTATAGGTAGTCAGAATGTATGTACAGGTAGTCACAGGTAATGTACAGGTAGTCACAGGTTACGTACAGGCAGTCACAGGTAATGTACAGGTAGTCACAGGTTATGTACAGGAAGTCACAGGTTATGTACAGGTAGTCACAGGTAATGTAGAGTATGTGAATGGTAGAATTTTATAAGAAACGAGGGAAGTGTCTATATGAACAATATGGTGGCATGGGAATCATGAGATAATGTTGGCGCGCGCACACAAACCTAGTATTATAATATTATAAAATGCAACACACATGAACGCGCATGGACACACACACACACACACACACACACACACACACCCCACACATTCTGTCGATCGGAGGCGTGATCAACAGGGTGGATCTGGCCTGAGAGCATTGAGGAATTCCAGGGTTGACCATCTGGTTTAACACAGAGACACACAGAGACAAGTAAGCCCAGGCAGGCATACCCACCCATACATATTCAACAGAACAGCCCCACTGCAGTGCTCCTCTCTTTATCACTCTCTTCCTCTGCCTCACCTGACAAGGACACCTTACATAGAAACAGATTGCTTAGAAAAGGGGGAATTATTCATATGAGCTTGGTATTTTTAATCAGAATAAAAGTGTTATTCACAGAACGCAGGGAATAAGTTACTAAACAAACAGGATAGAGCAGGAGAGAGCGATAGAGAGAGAGATAGAATAAGACAGAGTGAGGATTGAGAGCAAGAGAGGACAGAGAGAGAGGGAAGGGAACAGGGGAAGGAAGTGGGATAGATAGAGAGAGAGAGAAAGAGAGAGAGAAAGAGAGTAAAGAGAATCTGATTGATATTTCACTCTTTAATCACGGGCGTAACGCTCTCGAATCCCTCCCTACCAGATGTGTATCAAACCAGACCGTCGCCATGCTACCATAACACCCAGAAGTAATATGGGAAAAGCTCTACGAGGCGGGTCACACTCAACATGGTGGCTTTCTTTCTCCATTCTACATGTAACTCCGCCATGTCAGTATGGGCTGCTTTGTTGCAGATATACAAGACAATCTGGGGAAGAGTTCAGCCTAGTCAAAACGAGTCAACAAACGACAACGACGAGGACGTGGATTATCCATTTACGTCCCTCTCGCTCACTCCCTCCCTCTGAAAATTATTAATCCATTATGTGGAAGCTGCGGGTGACCGCCTTCCACCGGAAACAATTTCATACACAGCTAATTTACATTTGTCAGCTCTTTTTGATCTCTGGCATTAGCTGTATTTGATTAATTCTCTCATCTCTTCAATTACAGGTAGGGCTGAGGTGCACAGAGAGAGAGAGAGACAGAGAGAGAGAGAGAGAGAGAGAGAAAGACAAAGAGAGAGCGAGAGAGAGAGAGAGAGAGAGCGAGAGAGAGAGAGAGAGAGAAAGACAAAGAGAGAGCGAGAGACAGAGAGAGAGAGACAGAGAGAGAGAGAGAGAGAGAGAGAGAGAGAGAGAGAGAGAGACAGAGAGAGAGAGAGAGAGAGAGAGAGAGAGAGATTCTAACTCTTAGGCTTCATCAGTAACTATGAATCAGAGTTTGGAGTATAACTCTTTAACTACAGCAGTAACTATGAATCAGCGAGTATCACTTTGTACTCTCCTGTATCTATTTTATTCTATTTTGCTGGAAGAAAGAGGGGGGGAGAAAGAGAGAGAGATTAGAGACACACATTTCTCTCAGATTACACAGGCCCACAAAGAATTGAAAACAAATCCAATTTTGATAAACTCCCATATCTACTGGGTGAAATACCACAGTGTGTCATCACAGCAGCAAGATGTGTGACCTGTTGCCACAAGAAAAGGTCAACCAGTGAAGAACAAACACCATTGTAAATACAACCCATATTTATGTTAATTTATTTCCCCTTTTTTACTTTAACTAAATTGCACATCGTTATAACACTGTATAGAGATATAATATGACATTTGAAATGTCTGTATTCTTTTGGAGCTTGTGTGAGTGTAATATTTGTTTATTTCACTTTTGTTTATTATCCATTTCACTTGCTTTGGCAATGTAAACATGTGTTTCCCATGCCAATAAAGCCCTTTGAAATGAATATAATTGAGAGAGACAAAGAGAGACAGAGGGAGAGAGAGAGAGACAAAGAGAGACAGAGGGAGAAAGAAAGAAAGAAAGAAAGAAAGAAAGAAAGAAAGAAAGAAAGAAAGAAAGAAAGAAATTGAGGAGGATGATGTGTGGAAACTTTTATATAGCATGTATCCCGCTAAAGATTCTACAGTCAAGCTAACACTATTTTCTACTACATACCCAGTCTCTATTTGAGGCACAACTCATGATCTTGCTTTACAGTAATGCATAGCATGTCCTCACAGGTTAATAACATTGTGTTCAGCTTGAAAATTGTCTTAGCAAAATTATCTAAACGTACAGTACATACCGGAAAAAAATAGAAGGTTGGCTACGTATACCGGAATGTTAAATAGCTCAGAACGAAAAAACATTTTTACCAACACGACACACAAGTGCACACTTGCTCACACACACACCGCACGCATGCACGCACGCGCGTGCACACACACGTGGGATGTATTTTGGGGTGCAGATGCTCCTTTTGCTTGTGGGAGGAGATTATCCCACACAAAAGAATGATTACATGGTTGAATGAGCAGGATATTAAAACATGACCACCTTTCATCAGAGCTCAGGTGGGAACAATCATGGTTAGATGTTGCTGCAATTACACCAACAACAAACTGAAGCAAAGAGCATATCCAGCCCGAGGAGCAGAAAATAAACTGCATTTGATGAAAGGGTTGTTGTCCTGAGTAGAATTGTCCTCCTCTATATTTGTAAATAAGCCAATACAGTATTTTGTGTTTGAAGACTAGCAGACTAATTGTGCCTATTTTCTAAATGCTACAACAGAATATTATAACAGGAAATATCTTTACCACGTCTGTCTGTCTGACTCTCATTCTCTCTGTCTCTATCATTTTTGCTGTCTCTCTCTGTCTCTCTGTCTCTCTCTTTAGTCTCTCTCTGACTCTCGCGCTCTCCCTCCCCTCTCTCTCTTTCTCTTTCTCTCTATCTCTCTGCCTCACTCTCTCTCTCTCTCTGTCTCTCGCTCTGTCTCTCTGTCTCTCTCTGTCTGCCTGTCTGTGTTCAAGGTTGTATTGTAACATCTCTGAGATGGTTATTTGAATCAGTTGTGTAGTGCTAGGGCAAGGTGAGGGCCCCAGGACCAAGTTTGGGAAACCCTGCTTTAATGGGGAGAGGCAATGGCATGTAACCCCACCCCACCCCAAAAAGAGAGAAAGAGAAAAGAAACAACACAATGCATCAAAGGGGAGCAAAAAGAGGGGGATATGCCTCTCCTCTCGTCTCCTCTCCTCTCGTCTCCTCTCCTCTCGTCTCCTCTCCTCTCGTCTCCTCTCCTCTCGTCTCCTCTCCTCTCGTCTCCTCTCGTCTCCTCTCCTCCTTCTCATACGTTTCTCATACACAGCGAAAATAAATACATTTTAGCGGATGAAGGGAGGAGAAGATGAGAGTAGAGAAGGGTTTCGAAACGAGGGAACGAGATGATGAGAGCGAGTCAAGATGGAGCAGAGATAACAATCACTAATTTCAGTGCTCAGGCGGATTTCCATCTGTCACCAGGCTTGACCAATGGAGCGTCCCGATGTCGGAACCAAACGACTATGCGGAATGGAGTGAGGGAGGAAATAGGGAGGAAAGAGAGACGATGAAGGGAATATAGGGTGGAGGGGAGGAAGAGGGGGGAGCCCATATTCTCATTGGCTGGGGTGTGGGAATTATCAGTTGCCATTTTGACTCCATCTATGGAGTGTGCCGGTAGCAAAGAGAATAGCCACAGTCAGAGATATCACACATTCAGTTGCAATTAATATAATACAAAATAAAAATGTGTATTGTCACATACACCGGATAGGTGCAGTGAAATGTGTTGTTTTACAGGGTCAGCCATAGTAGTACGATAGGTGCAGTGAAATGTGTTGTTTTACAGGGTCAACCATAGTAGTACGATAGGTGCAGTGAAATGTGTTGTTTTACAGGGTCAGCCATAGTAGTACAATAGGTGCAGTGAAATGTGTTGTTTTACAGGGTCAACCATAGTAGTACGATAGGTGTTGTTTTACAGGGTCAACCATAGTAGTACGATATGTGCAGTGAAATGTGTTGTTTTACAGGGTCAGCCATAGTAGTACAATAGGTGCAGTGAAATGTGTTGTTTTACAGGGTCAGCCATAGTGGTATGACATGTGCAGTGAAATGTGTTGTTTTACAGGGTCAGCTATGGTAGTATGACACCCCTGGAGCAAATTAGGGTCAAATACCTTGCTCCATGGCCCATCGGCAGATTTTTCACCTTGTCGGCTTCACATATTCAAACTTGCAACCTTTCGGTTAGTGGCCCAACGCACTAACCGCTAGGCTACCATATCAACTCAGAGAGACACATCAGGGTACAGAGGTGTCTCCATGGTGACTCCCTGCTTAAATAAAGGTCAAATAAATATAATCTCTCCATACATATTTATTTTAAAAATAAATAACAATATCCACAAACTGAAATGAAATGGTGTTCTCTCACACTTCTGACTATCAACCAGACCCTTTCCCCCTAGGCTGCTATAGCTATTTCATCCAGAGGAGAGAGAGGGATATGAGGAGGAGAGAGATCCAGGGAGGGAGGAGAGGAAGTGGGAGGAGGGGGGGGGGGGTGAATCTCTCCTGCGCCTGGTGCCTTCTGTCTGGGGTGGCGGTGCAGGCACAACTCCCTGAAGCATGACAGGCCTTGAGTCCCGGGAGACTTCTCATTTACTCTCCAACATAATACAGTGTTATTGGTCGTTATCACTGCTGTCAGCACCTGTGTAGATACCTAATGAAGGGCCAGCCGATGCCTCCGCTCCCTCTGCCGCTACACTACCGGTACAGCCGCAGCGGCACTGCAATTTCTCAGCTGAGCAGCCGCCCCCTTGGCGATGGGGGAAGGTAAAAACGGTTTGCAGAAGGTGACAGAATAGTAGAAGAGGGGTGGAGGAGGAGGGGGAAATGGGTGGAAGGGAGGAGAAGAAGGGGGAAAGGGTGGATTTAAAAATATATATTTAACCAGGCAAGTCAGCTAAGAATTAATTCTTAATAACAATGACGGCCTGGGAACAGTGAGTTAACTGCCTTGTTCAGGTGCAGAATGACACTTTTTATATTGTCAGCTCAGGGATTCGATCTATCAACCTCTCAGTTACTTGCCAAACGCTCTAACCACTAGGCTACCTGCCGCCCTGTGGAGGGGGAGAGGGGTGTAGGGGGTGAAGGATGAAAGAGGGGTGGAAGGGGTGGGTGGAGGGGTGGAGGGGGAGAGGGGTGGAAGGGGAGAGGCATGAAGGGGGAGAGTGGTGGAGGGGGTGAAGAGTGAAGGGGTGGAGGGGGAGAGGGGTGTAGGGGGAAGGGGGAAATGGTGGAGGTGGGTGAGGGGTGGAGGGGTGAGGGGGAGTGGGGTGGAGGGGAAGAGGGGTGTAGGGGGAAGGGGGAAATGGTGGAGGTGGGTGAGGGGTGGAGGGGTGAGGGGGAGCGGGGTGGAGGGGGGAAGTGGTGAGGGGAAAGGGTTGGAGGAGAAATGGGTGAAGGGAGATATATACCAAAGTATGTGGGCACATCAAATTAGTGGATTCAGCTATTTCAGCCACAGCTGTTGCTGACAGGTGTATAAAATCGAGCACACAGCCATGCACTCTCCATAGAGAAACGATGGAGAGCATACAGAGTCATTCTAGATGATTCTGTGCTTCCAACATTGTGGCAACATTTTCAGCATGACGCACGAAGCGAGATCCATACAGAAATAGTTTGTCGAGATAGGTGTGGAAGAACTTGACTGGACTGTACAGAAACCTGACCTCAATCCCATTTAACGCATTTGGGATGAATTGGAACGGTGAATGCGAGCCAGCCCTAATCGTCCAACATCAGTGATCGAACTTACTAATGCTCCTGTGGCTAAATGGAAGCAAGTCTCAGCAGAAATGTTCCAACATCTAGTGAGAAGACTTCCCAGAAGAGTGGAGGCTGTCGTAGTAGCAAAGAGGGGACCAACTCCATATTAATGCCAATGATTTTGGTATGAGATGTTCGACAAGCAGGTGTCCACATACTTTAATCATGTAGTGTATACACTGTATATACTATATACACTGTATATACTATATATATATATATATATATATATATATATATATATATATATATATATATATATATATACAGTAGAAGTCGGAAGTTTACATACACTTAGGTAGGAGTCATTAAAACTTGTTTTTCAACCACTCCACAAATTTCTGGTTAACAAACAATAGTTTTGGCAAGTCGGTTAGGACATCTACTTTGTGCATGACACAAGTAAATTGTTCCAACAATTGTTTACAGACAGATTATTTCACCTATAATTCACTGTATCACAATTCCAGTGGGTCAGAAGTTTACATACACTAAGTTGATTGTGCCTTTAAACAGCTTGGAAAATTCCAGAAAATGATGTCATGGCTTTAGAAGCTTCTGATAGGCTAATTGACATCATTTGAGTCAATTGGAGGTGTACCTGTGGATGTATTTCAAGGCCTACCTTCAAACTCAGTGCCTCTTGGCTTGACATCATGGGAAAATCAAAAGAAATCAGCCAAGACCTCAGAAAAAAACAATTGTAGACCTCCACAAGTCTGGTTCATCCTTGGGAGCAATTTCCAAATGCCTGAAGGTACCACGTTCATTTGTACAAACAATAGTATGCAAGTATGAACACCATGGGACCACGCAGCCGTCATACCGCTCATGAAGGAGACGCATTCTGTCTCCTATAGATGAACGTACTTTGGTGTGAAAAGCGCAAATCAATCCCAGAACAACAGCAAAAGACCTTGTGAAAATGCTGGAGGAAACAAGTCCAGAAGTATCTATAGTCACAGTAAAACGAGTCCTATGCAAGGGGTGCATACTGCTGGTAGAGAAGTCAGACGCAGGAGAGCAAAAACAGTGTTTCCAACGGCGCAGTTTAATAATAAAAACCACCGGAAAACAGAACAATATATAAATGGGTACAAAACCCGACACACACCAGACATAACGTGCACAAGCACTTACAATAAACAATTCCGGACGAGGACATGAGGGGGAACAGGGGGTTAAATACAAAACATCTAATGAACGGAATTGGAACCAGGTGTGTGGAAAGACAAGACAAAACAAATGGAAAATGAAAGGTGGATCGGCGATGGCTAGAAGACCGGTGATGTTGACCGCCGAACATCGCCCGAACAAGGAGAGGGACCGACTCCGGAGGAAGTCGTGACATCCTATATCAACATAACCTGAAAGGCCACTCAGCAAGGAAGAAGCCACTGCTCCAAAACCGCTATAAAAAAGCCAGACTATGGTTTGCAACTGCACATGGGGACAAAGATCGTACTTTTTGGAGAAATATTCTCTGGTCTGATGAAACAAAAATAGAACTGTTTGGCCATAATGGCCATCGTTATGTTTGAAGGAAAAAGGTTGGAGGCTTGCAAGCCGAAGAACACCATCCCAACCGTGAAGCACAGTGGTGGCAGCATCATGTTGTGGGTGTGCTTTGCTGCAGAAGGGGCTGGTGCACTTCACAAAATAGATGGCATCATGAAGACGGAAAATGATGTGGACATATTGAAGCAACATCTCAAGACATCAGTCAGGAAGTTAAAGCTTGGTGGCAAATGGGTCTTCCAAACGGACAATGACCCCAAGCATACTTCCAAAGTTGTGGCAAAATGATTTAATGACAACAAAGTCAAGGTATTGGAGTGGCCATCACAAAGCCCTCACCTCAATCCCATAGAAAATGTGTGGGCAGAACTGAAAAAGCATGTGCAAGCAAGGAGGTCTACAAACCGGACTCAGTTACACCAGCTATGTCAGGAGGAATGGGCCAAAATTCACCCAACTTATTGTGGGAAGCTTGTGGAAGGCTACCCGAAACGTTTGACCCAAGTTAAACAATTAAAGGCAATGCTACCAAATACTAATTGAGTGTATGTAAACTTCTGACCCACTGGGAATGTGATGAAGGAAATTTAAGCTCTCTACTATTATTCTGACATTTCACATTCTTAAAACAAAGTGGTGATCCTAACTGACCTAAGACAGGGAATTCTTACTAAGATTAAATGTCAGGAATTGTGAAAAACTGAGAAAATGTATTTGGCTAAGGTGTATGTAAACTTCCGACTTCAACTGGATATAGTATAAGATTTGGAAGAAAATGTAAGATTGAAATGGATACGAGATTTAAAAAAGAGAAGTGTGAAGGAAAATTATTTTGTTGCTGATCTTCAGAAAAGGACTTGACAATATTTGTAGCATCAGCAGGCTAGATTCAAGGACATGTCATTTAGGTTTAACAGGCTTTTACATTCAGCCTGGTATTGGTATTACATACCTGTTTAGATGATAGTCATGTCACAGGGGTTGTGCATGGGTGCCTATGTGCCTGATGTGGGCTTAATGGAGACCAAGGATAAATGTGCCAATAAAGAGCCTTGAATTACTATTTCAGAGAGACTACTTAAAAATGCTTTCCTCAAAATGAACCATACAGACTTGTATATATTTTGACTTTAATAAGAAAAAGCACAAACATTACAACTTGAATATACCTGAATAATATTGCTTTACTCAACAACAGAGTACAACAAAGAGGCATTACATCAAGCTCAGAGCCCCTGAACTTCCTGACAGGCAGACCACAGCGTGTGAGGATTAGCAACAACACCTCCTCCACACTGACTCTTAACTCAGGAGTCCACCAGGGGTGTGTCCTCAGCCCTCTGCTGTACTCCCTGTTCACCCACGACTGCGTGACTTTGCACGACACCAACTCCATCATCAAGTTTGCTGACAACACCATGGTGGTAGGCCTGATAACCAACAATGATGAGTCAGACTACAGGAAGGAGGTACAGTAAGTGAACTGGCATTGTGGTTCCAGGATAACAACCTCTCCCTCAACATCAGCAAAACAAAGGAGTTGACTGTTGAGTTCAGGAAGCAGAGGAGGGAACACATCAACTGGACTGTATTAGAGAGAATCAGCAGTTTTAAGTTCCTCTGCGTCCACATCACAGAGGACTTGACATGGACCAACAACACCACCACTCTTGTTAAGAGGGCGCAACAGCGTCTCTACTTCCTAAGACAGCTGAAGAAATTCAGCATGCCACCCCGATCCTCTCCAAACACTACCGCTGCACCATCGAGAGCATTCTGACCGGTTGCATCATGGCCTGGTATGTGAATTGCTCTTTCCACGACCGCAAGGCCCTCCAGCTTTTGGTGAAGACGAACCAGTACATCACTGGAACCTTGCTCAAACCCATCCAGGACATCTACTTGAAACGGTGCCTGAGGAAGGCACATAAGCATCTTTAAGGACCCCACACACCCCAGCCACGAGCAGTTCTCTCCCTTACCGTCAGGCAGATGGTATCGGAGAATGAGGTCTGATACCAACAGGCTCAGATACAGTTTTTATCTACAAGCCATCAGACTGCTAAACACTTGAACTGGACTGACCACCTGCACTGACTCTCTGCACCTTAGCACACATGCACTCACTCACTCACACACACACACATATACAGTACATTCATGCTACACACACATCAAAACTTCTGCTACCAGACTGTTACTATACTGCTCAGTTTATACACTACTCCCCATCCCCCTTCCCCAAAACATATGTAAATATTGGACTATAAATTGTGTCTTCCTGTATTATACTTATGCTAAAATGTTTATTATATTCTACTGAACCATCTACTTTATGTTCATATTCTTATCCTTTATTATTCCTTATTATTGTTGCATTGTCCAGAAGGAACCTGCCAGTAAGCATTTCATTGGACGGTGTGTACCATGTGTATCCTGTACACACGACTAATAAAAATTAACTAATAAATAAAATTTAAATAATAAAATAAAAAAAAGTAAACTATGAGATCATCAGCATCTAAGGACATACAGAGATCTCATTCAATCCCAAACAGTCCCATGCTACTAGCTTCCCGTCCCCATTATATGTGAAAGGCTACAATTACATTCTGACAGGAGATTATTATCACACCAGGCCAGCTTTAACTAAATGTTAAACAAATTTACAGACGGGTCATTCTGAATGTTTGTTATTAATGTTTCCCAGTTTTAGTGTCAGGGGGGAGGTATTTCAGCGTGACATGACCAGGAAGTGACAGGGGTAAATGTTGAATGATTACAATTAGCTTTATTAAAGTAGGAGAAAGGTCATTGGCTATTTACCTTTCACCTGAAACACGCCTGAAGGTTCATACGCTTAATGTCAATGATGAGTTAGCATAGTTAGCTTAGTGAAGGGCAGCAGCACTAATACATGGATTGTATTGGATGATAGGATAGAAAGGTTATGTGGTTGTTGCTTAGACAAACACACTCTGACAGGGTAGAGTCTAAGGAGGGTGTCATCTGCATAATCAGACAGGATGCTATCATACTATGAATGTCTGTTTAAAAAGATTGCCGGGGGAAAGTGTCAAAGTGTGGATGGATTGGAGTTGGAGTTGTTTGGGGGTGGCAGTGATGCAAAAAAAAAGAATAATGCCCCATTGAAGATGAATATATCAGTCCGCTGATACAGGACTAGTAAAGGCCCAGTGACCTACTTTAGTGATATTATTTTAATAACTTGAGTTTAATAACCTCTCTGCAGGACACACTATTCAACAGCCAGTGAAATAGCAGGGCGCCATATTCAAAACAACAAAGACCTCAAATTTCTCAAAGATACAACTATTATATCCCATTTTAAATATACACTTCTCCTTAATCCAACCACATTGTCCGATTTCAAAAAGGCTTTACGGCGAAAGCATAACATTAGATTATGTTAGGACAGCGCCTAGACAAGAAAAACCACACAGACATTTTCCAAGCAAGGAGAGGCGTCACAAAAACCAGAAATACAGCTAAAATTAATCACTAACCTTTGATGATCTTCATCATATGGCACTCATAGGACTTCATGTTACACAATACATGTATGTTTTGCTCGATAAAGTTCATATTTATATCCAAAAACCTAATTTTACATTGGAGTGTAATGTTCAGAAATGTTTTGCCTCCCAAAACTTCCGGTGAATGAGCACATCAATTTACAGAAATACTCATCATAAACGTTGATAAAATATTCAACTGTTATTCAAAGAATTATAGATATACTTCTCCTTAATGCAACCGCTGTGTCAGATTTCAAAAAAGCTTTACAGCGAAAGCACACTTTGCAATAATCTGAGTACGGCGCTCAGTCACAAAACCAAACCTGCCATTTTGTGGAGTCAACAAAACTCAGAAATAGCATTATAAATATTCACTTACCTTTGATGATCTTCATCGGAATGCACTCCCAGGAATCCCAGTTCCACAATACATGTTCATTTGTTTCGATAAAGTCCATCCTTTATGTCCAAATACCTCCATTTTGTTTGCGCGTTCAGTCGAGTAATCCAAATCCACTGTGCTCGCGCAGTGAGTTCAGACGAAAAGTCAAAAAAGTTATATTACAGTTTGAAGAAACATGTCAAATGATGTATAGAATCAATCTTTAGGATGTTTTTATCATAAATCTTCCATAATATTCCAACTGGACGATTCCTTTGTCCACAGCTAACTCCCATGTGAGTGCGCGCCACTGAGCTCATGTCATTTTCTCCGTCATCTGACAACATATGCTCTTATTCTCTCCCCTTTCACAGTAGAAGCATGAAACAACATTCTAAAGACTGTTGACATCTAGTGGAAGCCTTAGGAAGTGCAAAATGACCCCACAGACACTGTATATTGGATAGGGAATCACTTGAAAAACTATAAACCTCAGATTTCCACACTTCCTGGTTGGATTTGTTCTCAGGTTTTTGCCAGCCATATGAGTTCTGTTATACTCACAGACATCATTCAAACAGTTTTAGAAACTTCAGAGTGTTTTCTATCCAAATATACTAATAATATGCATATCTTAGCTTCTGGGACTGAGTAGCAGGCAGTTTACTCTGGGCACCTTCTTCATCCGGATGCCCCCTACCCAAGAGAGGACAATTATCTGTACAACAGAGTTAGTCTGATAATACTTGTGGAATATAAAATACTTGCTTGATATATATACTGCTGAAAAAAATAAAGGGAACATTAAACAACACAATGTAACTCCAAGTAAATCACACTTCTGTGAAATCAAACTGTCCACTTAGGAAGCAACACTGATTGACAATAAATTTCACATGCTGTTGTGCAAATGGAATAGACAACAGGTGGAAATTATAGGCAATTAGCAAGACACCCCCAATAAAGGAGTGGTTCTGCAGGTGGTGACCACAGACCACTTCTCAGTTCCTATGCTTCCTGGCTGATGTTTTGGTCACTTTTGAATGCTGGCGGTGCTTTCACTCTAGTGGTAGCATGAGACGGAGTCTACAGCCCACACAAGTGGCTCAGGTAGTGCAGCTCATCCAGGATGGCACATCAATGCGAGCTGTGGCAAGAAGGCTTGCTGTGTCTGTCAGCGTAGTGTCCAGAGCACGGAGGCGCTACCAGGAGACAGGCCAGTACATCAGCAGACGTGGAGGAGGCCGTAGGAGGGCAACAACCCAGCAGCAGGACCGCTACTTCCGCCTTTGTGCAAGGAGGAGCAGGAGGAGCACTGCCAGAGCCCTGCAAAATGACCTCCAGCAGGCCACAAATGTGCATGTGTCTGCTCAAACGGTCAGAAACAGACTCCGTGAGGGTGGTATGAGGGCCCGACGTCCACAGGTGGGGGTTGTGCTTACAGTTTGGCATTTGCCAGAGAACACCAAGATCGGCAAATTCGCCACTGGCGCCCTGTGCTCTTCACAGATGAAAGCAGGTTCACACTGAGCACATGTGACAGACGTGACAGAGTCTGGAGACGCCGTGGAGAACGTTCTGCTACCTGCAACATCTTCCAGCATGACCGGTTTGGCGGTGGGTCAGTCATGGTGTGGGGTGGCATTTCTTTGGGGGGCCGCACAGCCCCCCATGTGCTCGCCAGAGGTAGCCTGACTGTCATTAGGTACTGAGATGAGATCCTCAGACCCCTTGTGAGACCATATGCTGGTGCGGTTGGCCCTGGGTTCGTCCTAATGCAAGACAATGCTAGACCTCATGTGGCTGGAGTGTGTCAGCAGTTCCTGCAAGAGGAAGGCATTGATGCTATGGACTGGCCCACCCGTTCCCCAGACCTGAATCCAATTGGGATTTGGGACATCATGTCTCGCTCCATCCACCAACGCCACGTTGCACCACAGACTGTCCAGGAGTTGGCGGATGCTTTAGTCCAGGTCTGGGAGGAGATCCCTCAGGAGACCATCCGCCACCTCATCAGGAGCATGCCCAGGCGTTGTAGGGAGGTCATACAGGCACATGGAGGCCACACACACTACTGAGCCTCATTTTGACTTGTTTTAAGGACATTACAACAAAGTTGGATCAGCCTGTAGTGTGGTTTTCCACTTTAAGATTGAGTGTGACTCCAAATCCAGACCTCCATGGGTTGATAAATTGGATTACCATTGATTATTTTTATGTGATTTTGTTGTCAGCACATTCAACTATGTAAAGAAAAAAGTATTTAATAAGATTATTTCATTCATTCAGATCTAGGATGTGTTATATTAGTGTTCCCTTAATTTTTTTGAGCAGTGTATTTTCCAGTTTCTTGAAATACTTTGCAAATGCTACTTATTTCCATGTGAAAACTGAAATGGTCTCTTCATTCCTTTTCCATTTTAGTAGAGCAACTTACAGTAGTCAGCGCATACTGTATATTTTCATACTTTTCATACTGATCCCCCGGGGAAATCAATCCCACAAGCACCATGCTCTACCAACTGAGCCACATCATCACGTCATGACAAACTACTTGACGTCTCAATGTACTCAATTACCGGATTGTGCGTTATTTTATCTCCACGGTGATAGAAAGACTACAGGTACAACACTAGATGGCCAGCCTCTGTACAATACAGTAATGTACATTTACATTAAGTGGTTTGTAAGGATGGCAAATTAATACTGCAGAAAGTGGTTGTTTTCGATGATATTTGATCAAGAAAAATATTTAATTTGACGTGGATGTTTTGTGTCTTTGTCCATAACTTTATTACCTTTTGATGTAAATGTTTGAGGACAGGATTGTGATCTTTATGGATGCCATTAGAATGGCATCACAGAGAAATTGACAGGGCAACAACTCTTACAATACCAACTGTTGAATCCTGCAAGATTCTGTTCTTAATTATACAACTACCTTTTTTTGAAAAATCGGAGATGCTGAATTTATTTTTTGTCCCCGCTACAGACGTCTATATCGGTCCACTAATACTAGTAAAGGCCCAGTGCACTACATTTGTATATTTTTTTTAATGAATACATAGTTTTTACTCTGATTTTTCAGGTGGTGATGCAGCACTTTAAAACCCTTAGTTCCTGCTGCTATGAACCTATTTTCCTTAAAAAAAATAGGTAGCTAATCAAATGTAATAAACATCAATAAAAATTCCTAAAAAGTTATTCGAAAAGGAATAAATAATACTTCCAAGCTGAATCTAGAACTATAAATAGCATGTGGTGTGTGTGTGCGCCTGTGTGTGTGTGTGTGTGTGTGTGGTCCATTAATCAACTTGGTATTTAAAGTTCATCCCCTGTACACGATGCACTCAATCCAGCCACCATCTAAGATAGTCACACAGTATGCAGTTATCTCTAATCACTCTACATCTCCATCCCTAGAAATGTACAAATCAACATATGTTGGGTCTAATGGGGACTGTGTATGTGTGTGTTTGGGAGTGTTCTGGTGTTTTAAAACCTCAGTTTTTTAAAGAGAGTACTCAGAATGTAATAAGATGAATGTAGGGAAGTGATAGAACAGACAAGACATAGAAATACCTAGAAAATTCCACATTCATGGACTTCTATACTCCCAGTCGGTATTAGATAGAACGTCCGTCCCCGTCCACCTGTGGGGGGGAGGGGGGGCCCACGGTCACCTTGTTTACCCCGTTGACTCACAGCAACAAACAAAAACGTTTTTTCAAAGCCAATTTGCTTGTTTTAATCAATTACATTTACATTTTACATTTTAGTCATTTAGCAGACGCTCTTATCCAGAGCGACTTACAGTAGTGAATGCATACATTTCATTTCATGCATTTTTTTTTTGTTGGTTTTGTTACAAAACAATTACAAAACTACATTGAAGAAAAGCACGTCTACAGATTCATTTTTGCCTACTCCCGAGTGTTCTCACTGCTTACATTTGTTCTATATCGTAGGGCCTCGTGCCCCTTTTCATGATGGCATTAACAGCCTCGAGTGAATGCTAGCTAGCTACTGACTGGAACATTAAGCTAGCCAAACAAACAGACTGTACAACTACAACTAGTGTGTGGAGTTACAAACAGAATATACTATTCAAGTGAAATGTTTTACCTGTGATGAAATGTTTTCCACATACATAGAGCTATAGAGTTCTAGCTACGAGTGGCCTACTTAGACACCGGCTCCCCTCTACGGCTCTTCTCGCAAGGTCTATTTCCCTGTGTGGGAGCATTGTGAGTCGTAGGTCAGGATTTTTGACCTGGTTACATGAACATTGAACAACACAGTAGCTTTGCAGCATGTTTTTATTATTTCTCTACAACTAAAAATCGACTATGAAGTTGGCTCTTTTACAATGGGGGGGCAATGAAATAGAATGATTGTTTTCCGCAATTTGTGGGTGTGGTGGAAGGGAAGTCCTTCTTAGGACGTGGATGTCGACTCGGAGTATGGTACAGCACATTCTATAAGGACATTTTTATGACGTCACACATGGAATAATTTCATCGTTCATTTCACCAGGTCGGGTGTTCACACACTTCTGTTTGTCAGCATATAGTAGTTCTTATGGTGAAACATTGGTAATTAAGTTATCAATATGAATGGAAACTTCCAATGCCTTTACTAAAGAATGGGTTCTAAACTGTAGGTGGGTGATCTCTCTCTCTCGCTCTCTCCCCCTCTCTCCCCCTCTCCCCCTCTCTCCCCCTCTCTCCCTCTACCAGTGATTTGGTAGGCAGATGGGACCTGCAGCAGTAGCAGTGAGTGTCTCTCACCACTGAGCCCTGTGGGCAGTGGAGTGCTCCCTCTCACGGGGCTTCCTCTCAGGTAGGATGAGCATCAGTCTACTGTTCAGTATGGAGAGGTTTGTGTGTGTGTGTGTGTGTGTGTGTGTGTGTGTGTGTGTGTGTGTGTGTGTGTGTGTGTGTGGCTTTATTGTGCTGAGGCAGCAGTGACATCTTGAAACATGAAGATAATGGGTTGGATAATGCAGTGTCCAAATCTACCATACACAACCGCCAGGTACTGTAACAACATCTGACCACTGCTAGCATGCTCCCTACTCTCTTACATAACAACATTTCAGCAAAAATGCTTCAAAAGGCTAGTCTTACCCCAAGGCTCCATCATTCCTGGCCCCGTACATGAAAACATTTAAGAATTTCTGTGTGTGTGGAGAAGGGGGGGGGGGGGGGATTAGAGAGAGAAGGAGTGATTTTAGAAAACAGTGGAGGACCCAATCATCATCCCTCAAACCCGCTTTAGCCCTTCCCTAATACACACACCACACACACACACATGCACACACACAACCAACACACACAACTAACACACATACATACGCAGACACAGTGCGCCGCCGCCTCTGTTGTCTTCCCTGAGGATGAGTGGCGGTAACCCTTTCTCTCCTGGGACTCAGACAAAAGCCCCCCTAGGACAATAATCACACCCCCCACACCCCCACCTCTCCTAGGACAGCCAATAATCACACCCTCCACTCCCCCACCTCTCCTAGGACAGCCAATAATCACGCCTTTTCACAAAGACCCCACTAGTCCTTTATCCCCCCTACTCCACAGCCCCCCCATGTCCCTCCAACCTCTCATCCCCCCCTCCTCCACTGCCCGTCTATATCCCTCCTCCCTCTCATCCCCCCCCTCCTCCACTGCCCGTCTATATCCCTCCTCCCTCTCATCCCCTCCTCCTCCACTGCCCGTCTATATCCCTCCTCCCTCTCTTCCCCTCCTCCTCCACTGCTCCTCTGTTTCTCCTGTCCCTGTATTCTCTCCACTGCCCTCATCTATCTCTCTCCATCCCTTTCTCCTCCCTTCTCCTCCCTTCTTCCCTTCCCATCTACTATGTATTTTCCCCTCATCCTTCCCTTTTTTTCTTCTCATCTGTCTTCCTCCACCTCTCTTCCTTCTCTTCCCTTTCTCCAACACCGCCCCTCCAAATCTTTGCTCTCCCTCTCCTCCCCTCCCCTCCTCCCCTCCTTCTCCAGCCTCTGGTTGATATACTTCAGTGGGGAGTAAAAACAATGATCCAAATTCACTCTGATGTTTCTCTAGTCTACATGATTGAGTCTGGCACTACGAAAACACAGAAAAGTATTATTTCTGGTGACTAGAAATAACTAGAATATCTATGAAAAAGTTCAACATTTAAAAAAAGAACTAAAAAACATAATTAAGTATTGCATTTGATGCTTGAACCATGCATTTTTTATTTACTTTACCTTTATTTAACTAGGCAAGTCAGTTAAGAACAAATTCTTATTTTCAATGACAGCCTAGGAACAGTGGGTTAACTGCCTTATTCAGGGGCAGAACGACAGATTTTTGACCTTGTCAGCTCAGGGATTTGATCTAGCAACCTTCTGGTTACTAGTCCAACACTCTAACCACTAGGCTACCTGCTGCCCCAAGTAATGGCTGCTTGCTGTTATAGTTTATTATTTTTTAAATATTTATTAAAACTTTGTCCCATGAGAATCAGTGCATGTATGTATGTCTGTCCGAAGTAGTCACTTTCGGATCATAAGCAGTTATTGATCTTGTAACAGGTATCTAGGGAGACGTGCGAGGGACAAGTAGAATACACGGATTATGTCTCTGTCAATACCTCATTATTGATATTTCTCTCTCACAAAGGAAATAAACATGTATGAGCACTCTGGCAGTTCACACACTATGGCTAGCCCTGGCCCGAGGAAAGAACTTTCCCCTAGGGACAGAGATGGTTGGATGGGGGGATGGAGGGAGAGGGAGAGAGAGACAGAGAGGGATGGCGGAGGAATAGAAAGGGCAGAAGCCCGCGGGGATAAGCGCGAGACACTCATGTGTAACGCCACACAAGCGCCGGGCTTGATTGCCTTGTTTTTTCGTCCGTATCTTTTTTTCTCTTTCTCTCTTTTCTGTGGAGAGAGAGACACAGTGGCTTCTCCCCGCCCCCTCTCCTCTCTATCCACCTATCAGCCGGGACCTGAGTATGATGAGCTTTTCTACTCTGTGTGGAGTCAGGAACAGGAGCCCGGTGAACAGCTGTCTACTTACACCCACTCTTCAGTGTGTGTGTGTGTGTGTGTGTGTGTGTGTACCTGCGTGTGTGTGTGTGTGTGTGTATAACGGGGGCAGGATCTGGAGAGAGAGAGAGATAAGGCGTCCATCCTACGAGCGACTGGCTGCAGAATATTTGCTCAGGCGAGGGATTAATCAGAAATTATATGCATGGAAAACATCATACCATCAAAACCAGGAGCAGAGTAACAGACCAATTAACCAGAATCATGTTGGGATTCATCAAAACCAGGAGCAGAGTAACAGACCAATAAACCAGAATCATGTTGGGATTCATCAAAACCAGGAGCAGAGTAACAGACCAATAAACCAGAATCATGTTGGAATTCATCAAAACCAGGAGCAGAGTAGCAGACCAATAAACCAGAATCATGTTGGGATTCATCAAAACCAGGAGCAGAGTAACAGACCAATAGTCCAGAATCATGTGTTAAAGAAGTGTAGGGGCCAACATCAATAATAATCAAGAGTTTGGGACTGTAAGGTTCAATCTGCATTTTTGTGAAAATTAAGTTATTAACCTAGCCTTATTCTTTTCAAAATTCTCTACCTATACCGTACTCTAAATAACCCACTTTATGTTGTTAAGTTCAAAAGAATAAAAAATTAAAAATATACATACCATT
The DNA here is from genome assembly GCF_901001165.1 of Salmo trutta. Lineage (NCBI taxonomy): Eukaryota > Metazoa > Chordata > Actinopteri > Salmoniformes > Salmonidae > Salmo > Salmo trutta. Next base: position 8,001,155 of record NC_042981.1, on the reverse strand, counting down.
CAAACCAATGAGGGTTTACAAATTTAAAGCCAATTACTCTCAGAATCTTCTTTTTAAGTGATAATGCCCGATAAGTCGGTGTTTGGAGGATGTATTGGCACGGGTGTCGTCGAGGGCCGACAAACTGCCAATATATCCTTCAAACACCGGCTTATCGTGCATTATCACTTTTATAGAACAGGTTACCAACATACAGTTTTCAAATGACGATTGACATATTTTCATTAAAAACGTTATTTTGATGAATTTATTCATACTCCCAAGAGATATAGTCCTGATTCAAGGGTTGCTACCCAAGCCAGTTGGTCATTCGTTCTATCTGCTCGGTTGCCAGGGACGTTAAGTCTTTGTTCTGTATCTATGGACGCGACCCAGTCATTCGTTCTAAATGTTCTGCTGACATACTGGCTGGCAACATTCTTTTCCCTTGCTTGCTGGCTAGCCAACTATGGTTAACTTACAGTCATATCAAACAGTGCAGCAAGAACAACAGCAAAGTTGCTGCGTTTGTTTAAGCTGTTTTCTAGTGACATTTATTTGAATACATCCATGAGAATGAGCTAAAGAGGCACGATTTCACCTGGCAAATATGCTCTCTCATCAGGACACTGTTGCACAGAGGAGCTAGCCAACAACACAGCTTCACTTCAAACTGAAGCTGGAAAGACTTCAAACTAGCAGCGTTTTGTTTCGTTTGAGCTGTTTTCTATTGACATTTCTCTGTATATGTGACGTTCGTCGTTATAGGTAGACCAAGGCGCAGCGTGAGTTGGGTTCATCATACTTCATTTTAAATGTGAACAGGCAAAAACAATAAACAATACAACGAACAAAAAGCTAGGCATGCAAACACATGCAACACAAAGACAAGATCCCACAACTGACTGTGGGAAAAAGGGCTGCCTAAGTATGATTCCCAATCAGAGATAACGAATGACAGCTCCCTCTGATTGGAAACCGTACTCGGCCAATCAAAGAAAAAACAACATAGACATACAACACATAGAATGCCCACCCCATGTCACACCCTGACCTAACCAAACAGAGAAAAACGTCTCTCTCAGGTCAGGGCGTGACAGTATATAGCCATAAAATGTTGCTGATTCATGACTTCGACTGGCTGAGAAAAGCTGCCTGCCTATTTGTCTCATCCCAACTCCCGATGAATTGAATTGAGATTGAATTGAATTTCAATATTGAAACAATGTTGCAAATGTCAGAGACAGCGAGGTTTATACAAATCTCCACTATTGAAAACCAATTGCTGGATAAAAATAAATGGGAGATAATGTCTAGACGCTTTATACAGTGGAGATCAAGTTTATAAATTGTCCAGCTGGGCTGATGAGACAGGGGATTTCACAGTGAGATGGAGCAGAGTGAATATGGCAGTTCAACGTCAAAGCTTTAGCCAGTGGTAACTTGTTGAATAGACACCGGCTGGAATGCAGTTTTAACCAAACAGCGTCTAGGATAAGACCCACCTTTTGTACAATTGCAGGTACAGTTGGGCAAAAAAGTATTTAGTCAGCCACCAATTGTGCAAGTTCTCCCACTTAAAAAGATGAGAGAGGCCTGTAATGTTCATCATAGGTACACTTCAACTATGACAGACAAAATGAGAAAAAAAAATCCAGAAAATCACATTGTAGGATTTTTAATGAATTTATTTGCAAATTATGGTGGAAAATAAGTATTTGGTCAATAACTAAAGTTTATCTCAATACTTTGTTATATACCCTTTGTTGGCAATAACACAGGTCAAACGTTTTCTGTAAGTCTTCACAAGGTTTTCACACACTGTTGCTGGTATTTTGGCCCATTTCTCCATGCAGATCTCCTCTAGAGCAGTGATGTTTTGGAGCTGTCGCTGGGCAACATGGACTTTCAACTCCCTCCAAAGATTTTCTATGGGGTTGAGATCTGGAGACTGGCTAGGCCACTCCAGGACCTTGAAATGCTTCTTACGAAGCCACTCCTTCATTGCCCGGGCGGTGTGTTTGGGATCATTGTCATGCTGAAAGACCCAGCCACGTTTCATCTTCAATGCCCTTGCTGATGGAAGGAGGTTATCAATCAAAATCTCACGATACATGGCCCCATTCATTCTTTCCTTTACACGGATCAGTCGGCCTGGTCCCTTTGCAGAAAAACAGCCCCAAAGCATGATGTTTCCACCCCCATGCTTCACAGTAGGTATGGTGTTATTTGGATGCAACTCAGCATTCTTTGTCCTCCAAACACGACGAGTTGAGTTTTTACCAAAAAGTTACATTTTGGTTTCATCTGACCATATGACATTCTCCCAATCCTCTTCTGGATCATCCAAATGCTCTCTAGCAAACTTCAGACGGGCCTGGACATGTACTGGCTTAAGCAGGGGGACACGTCTGGCACTGCAGGATTTGAGTCCCTGGCGGCGTAGTATGTTACTGATGGTAGGCTTTGTTACTTTGGTCCCAGCTCTCTGCAGGTCATTCACTAGGTCCCCCCGTGTGCTTCTGGGATTTTTGCTCACCGTTCTTGTGATCATTTTGACCCCACGGGGTGAGATCTTGCGTGGAGCCCCTGATCGAGGGAGATTATCAATCGTCTTGTATGTCTTCCATTTCCTAATAATTGCTCCCACAGTTGATTTCTTCAAACCAAGCTGCTTACCTATTGCAGATTCAGTCTTCCCAGCCTGGTGCAGGTCTAAAATTTTGTTTCTGGTGTCCTTTGACAGCTCTTTGGTCTTGGCCATAGTGGAGTTTGGAGTGTGACTGTTTGAGGTTGTGGACAGGTGTCTTTTATACTGATAACAAGTTCAAACAGGTGCCATTAATACAGGTAACGAGTGGAGGACAGAGGAGCCTATTAAAAAAGAAGTTACAGGTCTGTGAGAGCCAGAAATCTTGTTTGTAGGTGACCAAATATTTATTTTCCACCATAATTTGCAAATAAATTCATAAAAAATCCTACAATGTGATTTTCTTGATTTTTTTTTTTTTTTCTCATTTTGTCTGTCATAGTTGACATGTACCTATGATGAAAATTACAGGCCTCTCTCATATTAGAACTTGCGCAATTGGTGGCTGACTAAATACACTGCTCCAAAAAATAAAGGGAACACTAAAATAACACATCCTAGATCTGAATGAATGAAATAATCTTATTAAATACTTTTTTCTTTACATAGTTGAATGTGCTGACAACAAAATCACACAAAAATAATCAATGGAAATCCAATTTATCAACCCATGGAGGTCTGGATTTGGAGTCACACTCAAAACTAAAGTGGAAAACCACAATACAGGCTGATCCAACTTTGATGTAATGTCCTTAAAACAAGTAAAAATGAGGCTCAGTAGTGTGTGTGGCCTCCACATGCCTGTATGACCTCCCTACAACGCCTGGGCATGCTCCTGATGAGGTGGCGGATGGTCTCCTGAGGGATCTCCTCCCAGACCTGGACTAAAGCATCCGCCAACTCCTGGACAGTCTGTGGTGCAACGTGGCGTTGGTGGATGGAGCGAGACATGATGTCCCAGATGTGCTCAATTGGATTCAGGTCTGGGGAACGGGCGGGCCAGTCCATAGACTCAATGCCTTCCTCTTGCAGGAACTGCTGACACACTCCAGCCACATGAGGTCAAGCATTGTCTTGCATTAGGAGGAACCCAGGGCTAACCGCACCAGCATATGGTCTCACAAGGGGTCTGAGGAACTCATCTCGGTACCTAATGGCAGTCAGGCTACCTCTGGCGAGCACATGGAGGGCTGTGCGGCCCCCCAAAGAAATGCCACCCCACACCATGACTGACCCACCGCCAAACCGGTCATGCTGGAGGATGTTGCAGGCAGCAGAATGTTCTCCACGGCGTCTCCAGACTCTGTCACGTCTGTCACATGTGCTCAGTGTGAACCTGCTTTCATCTGTGAAGAGCACAGGGCGCCAGTGGCGAATTTGCCAATCTTGGTGTTCTCTGGCAAATGCCAAACGTCCTGCACGGTGTTGGGCTGTAAGCACAACCCCCACCTGTGGACGTCGGGCCCTCATACCACCCTCATGGAGTCTGTTTCTGACCGTTTGAGCAGACACATGCACATTTGTGGCCTGCTGGAGGTCATTTTGCAGGGCTCTGGCAGTGCTCCTCCTGCTCCTCCTTGCACAAAGGCAGAGGTAGCGGTCCTGCCTTTGTTGCCCTCCTACGGCCTCCACGTCTCCTGATGTACTGGCCCGTCTCCTGGTAGCGCCTCCATGCTCTGGACACTACGCTGACAGACACAGCAAACCTTCTTGCCACAGCTCGCATTGATGTGCCATCCTGGATGAGCTGCACTACCTGAGCCACTGGTGTGGGTTGTAGACTCCGTCTCATGCTACCACTAGAGTGAAAGCACCGCCAGCATTCAAAAGTGACCAAAACCTCAGCCAGGAAGCATAGGAACTGAGAAGTGGTCTGTGGTCACCACCTGCAGAACCACTCCTTTATTGGGTGTGTCTTGCTAATTGCCTATAATTTCCACCTGTTGTTTATTCCATTTGCACAACAGCATGTGAAATTTATTGTCAATCAGTGTTGCTTCCTAAGTGGACAGTTTGATTTCACAGAAGTGTGATTGACTTGGGGTTACATTGTGTTGTTTAAGTGTTCCCTTTTATTTTTTGAGCAGTGTACTTTTTTGCCCCACTGTAAACCTTCTAGTCCCAAACTCTCGTAATAATATATGCCATTTTGCAGACGCTTTTGTCCAAGGAGACTTACAGTTATATATACAATTTCAGTATGGGTGTTCCCTGTAATCAAATCCCACTATCTTGGCATAGCAAGCGTAATGCTCTACCAACTGAGAGAGACAGTTTTCATGATACAGCAGTAGCAATACAAGGATATAACATCTTCAGAAGACACAGGAATGCCCATGGGGGAGGTATTGCTGTTTATATTCAGAGCCATATGTTGTTATTATACTACAACTTCCAAGATGGCGTAGCAGTCAGACGTCTTTATCTTTCGTCTTGTCGAGTCCCATGTATATATCTTTTTATATATTTTTCTTCGCATATATTTCTTTTTTATATTTTACTAAACCTCAACTTCAAAATACTCTCCTGCAACCCGCCTCACCCAATGTGGTGTGGATCTGTTTTTTTCTAAAGTATTTTTATTTACCTCGGAACCAGAATCCCCCAACAGAAGCTAGCCAGCTCACTAGCTATTAGCTAGTAGTCAGCTAACCACTGCTAGCGGTCATCAGCTAACCTTTAGCTCGGAATCTGCTCGAGGGGGTACTCAACTGGTCCCTACATCGCGATGTCCCCTTAATGCCCATCTGCTAGCCTGCTAGCCGCGGCCTGCTAGCTGCTAGCCACGGCCCGCTAGATGTCTAGAGCATAATGGACTGTTAGCTAAATAGATCCATCGGCCAATTTCTTGGTCCACTATACCTATTTTGCCAATTGGACTTGGACCCCTCTGCTACTCGGAACCCTACTAATCCATCACGACTAGTCTATTGACGTCACCGCACGTGGAGGTTAAAACATCCTTTCCTCCGTCAAGACGTCCCTCTTAGGCCCTTCTGCTAGCTTGCTAGCCCCAGCCTGCAAGCTGTCTGAATCACTGTGCCTCCAGCCAGCCCAACCACTCACTTGACCCCTATGATCACCCAGCTACGCATGCCTCTCCCTAATATCAATATGCCTTGTCCATTACTGTCCTGGTTAGTGATTATTGTCTTATTTCACTGTAGAGCCTCTAGCCCTGCTCAATATGCCTTAATCAACCATTTAGTTCCACCTCCCACACATGCAGTGACATCACCTGGTTTAAACGTCTCTAGAGATAATATCTCTCTCATCATTACTCAATGCCTAGGTTTACCTCCAATGTACTCACATATTACCATACCTTTTTCTGTACATTATGCCTTGAATCTATTCTATAGCATCCTGAAACCTGCTCCTTTTACTCTCTGTTCCAAATGTACTAGACGACCAGTTCTGATAGCCTTTAGCCGTACCCTTGTCCTACTCCTCCTCTGGTCCTCTGGTGATGTAGAGGTTAATCCAGGCCCTGCAGTGCCTAGCTCCACTCCTACTCCCCAGGTGCTCTCATTTGTTGACTTCTGTAACCGTAAAAGACTTGATTTCATGCATGTTAACATTTCAAGCCTCCTCCCTAAGTTTTTTTTATTCACTGCTTTAGCACACTCCGCCAACCAAGATGTCCTAGCCGTGTCTGAAAACTGGCTTAAGAAGAACACCAAAAACCCAGAAATTTCCATCCCTAACTATAACATTTTCCAACAAGATAGAACTGCCAAATGGGGCGGTATTGCAATCTACTGCAGAGATAGCCTGCAGAGTTCTGTCTTACTATCCAGGTCTGTACCCAAACAATTCGAGCTTCTACTTTAAAAACAAATCAGCCGGGCTAGACAATCTGGACCCTCTCTTTCTAAAATTATCTGCCGAAATTGATGCAACCCCTATTACTAGCCTGTTCAACCTCTCTTTCGTATCATTTGAGATTCCCAAAGATTGGAAAGATGCCGTGATCATCCCCCTCTTCAAAGGGGGAGGCACTCTAGACACAAACTGCTACAGACCTATATCTATCCTGCCCTGCTTTTCTAAGGTCTTCAAAAGCCAAGTTAACAAACAGATTACCGACCATTTCGAATCCCACCGTACTTTCTCCGTTATGCAATCTGGTTTCAGAGCTGGTCACGGGTGCACTTCAGCCACAATATCCTAACCGCCATCGATAAGAGACATTACCGTGCAGCCGTATTCATCGACCTGGACAAGGCTTTCGAATCTGTCAATCACCACATTCTTATCGGCAGACTCAACAGCTTTGGTTTCTCAAATGATTTCCTTGCCTGGTTCACAAACAACTTCTCTAATAGAGTTCAGTGTGTCAAATCGGAGGGCCTGTTGTCCGCACCTCTGGCAGTCTCTATGGGGGTGCCACAGGGTTCAATTCTCGGGCCGACTCTCTTCTGTGTATACGTCAATGATGTCGCTCTTGCTGCTGGTGTTTCTCTGATCCACCTATACACAGACAGCACCATTCTGTATACCTCTGGCCCTTCTTTGGACACTGTGTTAACTAACCTCCAGACGACCTCCATAGAACTCTCCTTCCGTGGCCTCCAACTGCTCTTAAATGCAAGTAAAACTAAATGCATGCTCTTCAACCGATCGCCGCCCGCACCTGCCCGCCCGTCCATCATCACTACTCTGGATGGTTCTGACTTAGAATATGTGGACAACTACAAATACCTAGGTGTCTGGTTAGACTGTAAACTCTCCTTCCAGACTCACATTAAATATCTCCAATCCAAAATTAAATCTAGAATCGGCTTCATATTTCGCAACAAAGCATCCTTCACTCATGCTGCCAAACATACCCTCGTAAAACTGACCATCCTACCGATCCTCGACTTCGGCGATGTAATTTACAAAATAGCCTCCAACACTCTACGCAACAAATTGGATGCAGTCTATTACAGTGCCATCCATTTTGTCACCAAAGCCCCATATACTACCCACCACTGCGACCTGTACGCTCTCATTGGCTGGCCCTTGCTTCATACTCGTAGCCAAACCCACTGGCTCCAAGTCATCTACAAGTCTCTGCTAGGTAAAGCCCCGCCTTATCTCAGCCCACTGGTCACCATAGCAGCACCCACTCGTAGCACACGCTCCTGCAGGTATATCTCACTGGTCACCCCCAAAGCCAATTCTTCCTTTGGCCGCCTCTCCTTCCAGTTCTCTGCTGCCAATGACTGGAACAAACTGCCAAAATCACTGAAGCTGGAGACTCATATCTACCTCACTAGCTTTAAGCACCAGCTGTCAGAACAGCTCACAGATCACTACACCTGTACATAGCCCATCTGTAAATAGCCTATCCAACTACCTCATCCCCATAATGTATTATTTATTTATCTTGCTCCTTTGCACCCCAGTATCTCTACTTGCACATTCATCTTCTGCACATCTACCATTCCAGTGTTTAATTGCTATATTGTAATTACTTCGCCACCATGGCCTATTTATTGCCTTACCTCCCTTATCCTACCTCATTTGCACATACTGTATATCAACTTTTTCTACTGTATTATTGACTGTATGTTTGTTTATTCCATGTGTAACTCTGTGTTGTTGTATGTGTCGAACTGCTTTGTGTCGAACTGCTTTGCTTTATCTTGGCCAGGTCGCAGTTGCAAATGAGAACTTGTTCTCAACTAGCCTAACTGGTTAAATAAAGGTGAAATAAAAAAAATTAAAAAATTGAAGTGTTGTGGTTGCACGTTATCCTGCCTTATCTAAAGCCTATTATTTTAGGGTGTTGCTATAGGCCACCAAGTGCTAACAGTCAGTATCTAGATACTGTGTGTGAAATGCTTGATAGTGTATGTGATGTATACAGAGAAGTCTACTTTCTTGTAGACATGAAAATGGACTAAAAAAATTGACATTTCATCAAGCTGTCCGCTCAAGAGGAAGCTTCTCACTGTAACCAGTGCATGTAATCTGGGGTTCAGGTCATTAATCAACCTACCAGGGTGCTTACAAACATGCATTGATCACATTTTTACTAATACTGTAGAACTTTGCTCTAAAGCTGTATCCATACCTATTGGATGCAGTGATCACAGTATAGTGCTTATATCCAGGAAAGGTAACAAAAACGTGGTCTAAAATACTGTGTAACAGATTTTGCTCTGACTGTTATGTGGATGATGTAAAAAATATTTGTAGGTCTGATGCGATTAAAAAGGAGAATCCAGACGCTGCACTTCTTCTTCCAATTATTGATAAACATGCACCTTTTAACTGACTGTTAGAACTGTTAAAGCTCCATGGATTGGTGAGGAATTAAAAAACGATATAGTTGAAAGAGATGGGGCAAAAGAAGTGGCTAACAAGTGTTGGGTCTATCATTAAATGTGAAGACTGTTATTTTATCAAATCAATTCTCTATGTGTAACTATTATTACGTGATTAAACTAATCATGTAACCTTTAATTAACTAGGAAGTCGGGGCAACTTGGGGAAAATGTTTATACACTCTCTATTTCCCGAATCGAGTACAGTCTTGTATTAATGTATTATTATTACCTCATCATTTCTCATTACTGAATGTCGCAAACCCTTGGATATCTGCACGAACCCTAGCATAAATTATTAATCAGCGATATACAAATTGGCTTAATTATTTATTTACTTACTAACTAATCAAATCACAGAAATACATGAAACACACACAACTAGTTCATACATTGAGTATTACATGATACAAAGAAAAAGTTCCTTGTGGACGAAACCGATATGATGGCTTGGTAGACAAAGGAAAGGGGTGTGGACCGCTTAACAGCGGGAAACTCACAGCTGATAACTACACTCATAGAAATTGCTAATACTTTACATGAATGAAAAAAATTGCAATTTACATATTTACCAGTGTATGTCTTGTAGTCTCTTTCTGTGGTCACCGATCCATCTGCTGGAGAGTCAATCGATAGAAAGTCTCTGGTTGTATTCATAATGGATATGTCAGATACGTCATTCATTCATCTTATACAAACTTCAGATGTAAACCTGACAGCTGGGAAATGTACACATTAAGAGATATAGTTATGTGTGTTTCCTGTCCCTCATGAGATCACCAAATGAAAGTCGACATGACTGTCCCTTAACCTCTCTATTTTCACGTCCGGATGAAAAGCGTGCCCAAAGTAAACTGCATATATGCATATAATAGGTATAGAAAACACTCGAAAGTTTCTAAAACTGTTAAAGTTATGTCTGTGAGTATAACAGAACTGATATGGCATGCGAAACCCCGAGGACAAACCACCCCCCCCCCAAATAAAATTCAGCCGATCACTGTTTTCAATGGCTGTCACTTTTATTATAAGGCAAAACGCCCCCAGATTGCAGTTCCTAAGGCATCCACTAGATGTCAACAGTCTTTAGAAAGAGTTTCATGCTGGAAAAATGAGCCAGAAATTGTAGTTTTTCTAGGTGGCTCCCATTTTGGCTGTAGTGTTTCCAAGTGTGTGGAAGAGAGCGCATTCTTTGGTATTTTTCTCCGGTAAAGACAATAACGATTCTCCGTCTTAAATTGTATCGTTTATTGACGTATTAGGGTACCTAAGGTTTGATTATAAACGTTGTTTGACTTGTTTGGAAAAGTTTATTAGTAACGTTTGGGATTCATTTTGTATGCATTTTGATGGAGGGAAACTGGGTGGATTATTGACTGAAGCGCGCCAGATAAACTGAGTTTTTATGGATATAAAGAAGGACATTATCGAACAAAAGGACCATTTGTGATGTATCTGGGACCTTTTGGAGTGCCAACAGAAGAAGATCATCAAAGGTAAGGCATTTATTATATCGCTATTTCTGACTTTGGTTGAAATATGTTTTTCATGCTTTTATATGCGGGGCGCTGTCCTCAGATAATCGCATGGTGTGCTTTTGCCGTAAAGCCTTTTGAAATCTGACACAGCGGCTGGATTAAAAAGAAATGTAGCTTTAATTTGGTGTATTACACTTGTGATTTTATGAAAGTTAAATATTTTAATTCTGTAGTTTGAATTTTGCACTCTGCCATTTCACCGGATGTTGGCCGTGTGGGAAGCTAACGTCCCACCTGCCCAGTATAAGGGGTTATTGTTTATTGTAGTTTGGTCAGGACGTGGCAGGGGGTATTTGTTTTATGTGGTTCGGGGTTTAATGGTATATGTATTTATGTAACGATTGGCGTCGGGTGATGAAGAAGCGGACCAAAACGCAGCTGGGAGCGAACACATGTTTATTCTTACACTGAATAAAACACGTACACAAAACCAAGAAAATGCCTGATCGTTAACTGCTCAACAAAAAGAGACAACAACCCACAAACATCGTGGGGGGAAAGGAACTTAAATGTGATTCCCAATCAGACATAACTAGCGACAGCTGTCTGATTGGAAATCACCCCCGAGCCCAACATAGAAATAAACCACAAAGAAAGGCTATAACAAAACATAGAAAATAAACCATAGAAATACCACACCCTGACCAAAATAGCAGAGTTCCCCTGGTCAGGGCGTGACAATTTATGTAAGAGGGGTGTTTGATTTATGTGTTCCGGGATTTTTGGGTAATGTTCTTGTTTTGTATTTCTATGGTTTTCTATGTTGTGTATTTCTTTGTGTTGGCCTGGTATGGCTCTCAATCAGGAACAGCTGTACATCATTGTTGCTGATTGAGAGTCATACTTAGGTAGCCCTGTTTCACCTGTCCCTTTGTGGGAAGTTGTTGTTTGTGCAGTGCTGTGTGTAGCCTGCATTACTGTGTGTTCGTGCGTTTTATTGTTTTGTGTTTTCAGTGTTCTAAATTAAAAGTTAAAATGAGCACTCAACCCGCTGCGCCTTGGTCCCTTTCATACGACGACCATTACAGAACTTCCCGTTACAGAACTTCCCACCACCAACGGACCAAACAGCGGGCCCAGGAAGAGGAAGGATCCTGGGCCAGGGAGAGAAGGGAGTGGAGGACATTTTGGACATGGGAGGAGGTAATGGCAGGGGACAAGACCCTGCCATGGAAACAGGTGGAGACAGCGAGGGAGGAAGGGCGAAAGTGGAGCGAAGAGCAGGCCCAACGTAGGATGCATGAGAGGCAGCCCCAATAAATGTTTTGGGGGGGGCACACGGACAGATCGGCGGAGCCGAGGATGGAACCAGAGCCAGTCAGGGTAAAATTGGAGGTGAGCAAAGCAGAGACTGTAAAGGAGTTGATGGGGAAATTGGAGGAGAAAACTATGAGAGAGCTACTGTGTTGGTGTTTTAGGCCCGACATTCGCCCTACAGAGCGTGTCCTAAAATTGATGTCACCTGAGTCAGCTCTCCATACTTGTCCTGAGGTGCGTGCTAGCCATCTGGGGAAGACAGTACCAGTCCCACGCACCAGGCCTCCAGTGCATCAGCCCAGTCCAGCTCGTCCTACTCCTGCTCCTCGCACTAGCCCTGAGGTGCGTGTATCCAGTCTGGCATCTCCAGTACCAGTCCCACGCACCAGGCTTCCAGTGCATCAGCCCAGTCCAACTCGTCCTATTCCTGCTCCTCGCACTAGCCCTGAGGTGCATGTTTCCAGTCTGGCACATCCAAAGCCAGCACCACGCACCAGGCTTCCAGTGCGTCAGCCCAGTCCAACTCGTCCTGTTCCTGCTCCCCGCACTAGCCTTGGGGTGCGTGTGTCCAGTCTGGCATCTCCAGTACCAGCCCCACGCATCAGGCCTCCAGTGCGTCAGCCCAGTCCAACTCGTCCTGTTCCTGCTCCCCGCACTAGCCTTGGGGTGCGTGTATCCAGTCTGGCATCTCCAGTACCAGCCCCACGCACAAGGCCTCCAGTGCGTCAGCCCAGTCCAACTCGTCCTGTTCCTGCTCCTCGCACTAGCCTTGGGGTGCGTGTATCCAGTCTGGCATCTCCAGTACCAGCCCCACACATCAGGCTTTCAGTGCGCAGTCCCCGTCCAGAGCTTCCGACGACAGTACCCCGTCCAGAGCTTCCGACGACAGTACCCCGTCCAGAGCTTCCGACGACAGTACCCCGTCCAGAGCTTCCGACGACAGTACCCCGTCCAGAGCTTCCGACGACAGTACCCCGTCCAGAGCTTCCGACGACAGTACCCCGTCCAGAGCTTCCGACGACAGTACCCCGTCCAGAGCTTCCGACGACAGTACCTCGTCCAGAGCTTCCGGCAATAGTGCCTCGTCCAGAGCTTCCGGCGACAGTGCCCCGTCTAGAGATGGCCCACAGTCCGGAACTGAGTGAGACGGCCTACAGTCCGGAACCGAGTAAGACGGCCTAAAGTCCGGAACCGAGAAAGACGGCCTACAGTCCGGAACCGAGAGAGACGGCCTACAGTCCCAAATTACAGCGTGCCGTGTAAAGGCATGGGGACAAAGACCAAACAAACACGTATACAAAACACAAGGTAGAAACCCAAACAAAATAGCTAGGAGCACCACGAATAAATACACAATCGCACAATGATTATCACACGGGACGAGACCCCTAATCATCTGCACAATATACGTGGCACGAAAGCCAAATTTGTGACAGTACCTCCTCCCCCCCCGACGCAAGGACTATCACAGGAACACAGTGCGATCAATCAGGACCCGATGCAGCTGCCGAAGTTGCATCGTCTTCGGACGGGCCAGTTGCCGCTGCCAAAGTTGCGGCGGCATAGGGCGGACCAGTAGAAGTGGCATCGGACGGACCGGTTGTGGCGGCGTCGGACGGGCCAGTTTCAGCTGCTGAAGTCGCGTCGTCGGACGGATCCGTTGTGGCGACGCCAGACGGACCAGTCGCAGTGTCGTCGGAAGGGCCATTCCCGCTGTCTCCCTTCATGGTCGATTATTCTGTCACTTTGATAAAAATGGGTCGGGAGACAGACGCATGATTGCGTAATATGGTTTTTTATTTCCCAAATTACAGCATACCGTGTAAAGGCACGGGGACGAAGACCAAATAAACACATATACAAAACACAGGGTAGAGATGCAAACAAAAGAGCGAGGAGTACCTCGAATAAATACACAATCGCACAATGATTATCACACGGGACGAGACCCATAATCATCTGCACAATATACGTGGCACGAAAGCCAAAACAACAGCACAGGTTCTCACACGAACCAACGGACATTGGAACAATAATCGCCAGGACAATGGTAAACCAGGGGCACACTTATACAATTACTAATCACTGGGAATAGGGACCAGGTGTGCATAATGACAGTTCCGGAGGGATCCGTGACAGAAAGCTCTGAATCCACTATATGGCAGGGGTTAAAAAGCCGCAACACATACATTTTTTTAATAACAGGTTATGGTCAATAATATCTAACAGAACAGCTCCCATAATCTTATTATCAATGTCTTTCAACCATTCATCAGTAATTTGTGTCAGTGCAGTACATGTTGGATGCCCTTCTCTATAAGCATGCTGAAAGTCTGTTAATTTCTTTACAAAGGTATAACATTGTATTTGGTGAAATACAATTATTTCCAACAGTTTGCTAAGAGCTGGCAGCAAGCTGATGGCAGCAACCAGTACAATGCTTTCCATTCATTATTTATTAGGTTTTGATGCATGATTACGATGGCTCACTGTTCAATGTTGGCAGTTCCTGAATTTGGCCACTTTTCCAATGAAGTAATTGGCAACATCAAATTGTTTTGTGATGAATAAGCCATCTGATTCAATGAATGATGGAGTTGCATTTGTCTTTCTACCCATAATTTCATTTAAAGTACTCCAAAGTTTTCCATCATTGTTTATAGCATTGATCATAATACAGATTTTTATTATTTTTGTTGAGTTTAGTCACATAATTTCTTAATTTGCAGTAAGTCAGACATATCACGATGTGGCCCTTTTGGGGTGTATATTGTGGCTCCCCCCTCTCTCACTCTCTCTCCCACATCAGGTTTTACAACTGTCATAAATTCCTGCTAGAAACTCTCTCTCTCTTCGGTACCATGGAGTATGCATGGAGAGAGCCTATGGAGAACAAATGGAGACATTTTTCTTCCCAAATCTCCTAATCACCAAAATTGGAGAATTAACCAATATTTCTATTTTTGAGAATGTGGGAATGGTCCGTGGACACTAACTTCTTATGGTTAGGACGTGACAAGTATTCATAGCAGACTTTGAAAAGGCGTTTGATAAAGTACAACTGGAATTGATATATAAAAGCCTGGAATATTTCAGTTTTGGAGAATCTCTTTTACAATGGGTTAAAGTTATGTATAGTAACACTAGGTGTAAAATAGTAAATAATGGCTACTTCTCAGAAAGTATTAAACTGTCAAGAGGAGTAAAACAAGGTTGACCGCTATTGGCATATCTATTTATTATGGCCATAAAAACAATATCCAACAGTAATAAAAACAAAGGTGTCTTGTACGCCGATGATTCATGTTTTCTTTAAAATCCACTTTGAGATTTATTTTAAACTGTAAACCCTTACACACCACTGCACTTTGTATACTAGGGTTGGCTGGCCTTCTCTAGTCACTCGTAGGCTCAGTCACTGGTATACTTTTATTTACAAAGCCATTTTGGGTTTACTACCTTTTTATTTGGCTATTTTTATTGTTCAAAAATGTGGTGGGTACTCTCTTCGTTCGCTGGACTTTATCCTGCTAACTGTTCCAAATGTCCAAACTGAATTTGATAAAAGGGCTTTTATGTACTCTGCGCCATCTTCTTGGAACGCCTTACAAAATACTTTTAAACTGGAAGAACTTGTCCCGATTGGTATTTTTAAATCACTGATGAATGATCTTGAGACTGATTCCCTGACCTGTCAATGTTTTTAATTAGCTGTTTTTTGATTTTGTTATACTCTTGTGAATTCTATGATTTTTACTAGATTACTTGTAGTTTTTCATGTTGTTTGTCTGTAATTTTTGTAGTGACTTGGTGCTGCCTATCTTGGCTAGGACGCTCATGAAAAGAGATTTTAAATCTCAATGAGCCCTTCCTGGTTAAATAAAGGTTTAATAAATAATAATAAAATAGAGCTTCTATGATACAGTACCTGTTTATAGAGCTGCTATGATACCTGGTTATAGAGCTTCTATGATACCTGACTATACAGCTAGTTTGATACTATAGAGCTGTTATGATACCTGGTTATAGAACTGTTTTCATACCTGGTTATAGAGCTGTTATCATACATGGTTATAGAGCTGTTATGATACCTGACTATAGAGCTGTTATGATACCTGGTTATAGAGCTGTTATGATACCTGACTATAGAGCTGTTATGATACCTGGTTATAGAGCTGTTATGATACCTGGTTATAGAGCTGTTATGATACCCGGTTATAGAGCTGTTATGATACCTGGATAGAGAGCACTACTGTCACTCATACAAGACAACAGAACAATACAATACAGGCTTCCAATACAAAATATATATTTGGTTACACAAAAAATAAAAAACTGTAACAGTGCCATAAAATCAATGATGAATTTTTGTCTTCAACCGCTCAGTTTCAGGGCTAAAAGCACAAGGTCAGATAATGAAGGGGAACCTGTGTGCTGCTAACAATGGTTCAAACTGTCAATGGGAAAAGAGTGTGAGTGAGTGAAAGACTTATGATGTGCACTGATCCCGTTTGGACAGTGTGACTACAGTAGCTCATGTGACTGAAAACCAAGCAGCCTTACACCTCCAAAATCTACAAGCCTCCAAACACAAGCTCTGAGGGAGACAAGTCTGGAACAGCTCCAAAAGGAGGCCTGCTCTGAGGGAGACACGTCTGGAACAGCTTCCAAAGGAGGCCTGCTCTGAGCATGAAAGACAAACTGCAAGCACTGCCATTTCCTCATCATCTCCTCATGTCTCCTTATGTCACTGCATTAAAGCCAGCCAGATCACCCCGTGATACAAGTCAGTATTCGACATACATCCATGTCTGAGGATGTCGGGAGAGCGCTGTTACCTTCAAGTAGGTTTGGGTTTTGCTAGGGCGCGGAACATGGATGAAAGTCTAAATCTGACGTGAGACTGTGAGAGCTGGTTGAGCAAAGCAACTGTCAAGAACACAAGATTAGATGAACACAGAAATCTAAAATCAAAAACTTTTGTGAACTAACACTCACACTTGACTTTTTCTCCCCCTCACTAGCTCTGAATTTGCTACTTTATTGAGGAAAAATGTACTTACTATGACTGTGATATGTGATTTGTCCCACATTGCTCTCTCAAGATGAATGCTCTAACTGTAAGTTGCTCTGGATAAGCGCATCTGCTAAATGACTAAAATGTAAATGCAGCCATTTCAATCCTCTCCAGTCCGTTCCAACTGTAACATCCTCTAACCACTTGGTACCTGTTACGGCTGTCGAAAGGAGGGGACCAAAGCGCAGCGTGATGAGTGTTTATAATAATTATTTAATAATACAAAACACTTTAACAAAAGAAACAAAACGAAAGCCAACAGTTCTGTCAGGTCACATAATACAAAACAGAAAACATCTACCCACAAAAACAAGGTGGGAAAATGCTGCCTAAGTATGGCTCCCAATCAGAGATAACGATAGACAGCTGCCTCTGATTGGAAACCATACCCGGCCAAAACTTAGAAATAAAATACATAGAATGCCCACTCCATATCACACCCTGACCTAACTAAACAGAGAAAAACGGCTCTCTCAGGTCAGGGCGTGACACTACCAGTGTGTTATAAAAGAAAGAGCTCCTCCCCACAACTTCTGGCCAAAACCCTGCTGAAAACCCTGCTGACAACGTGTTATATCATTCTGTGTGTATGCTCAGTGTGTGCGTGCGTGTGTGTGTGTGTGTGTGTGTGTGTGTGTGTGTGTGTGTGTTGGTTGGCAGGATAAGGACATGGCATGGTTCTGGTTTTAATGTAAACTGAGAGTACAAAACACTAGGAACACCTTCCTAAAATTGAGTTGCACCTCCTTTTGCCCTCAGAACAGCCTCAATTTGTCAGGGCATGAACTCTACAAGGTGTTAAAAGTGTTCCATATGGATGCTGGCCCATGTTGACTCCAATGCTTCTCACAGTTGTGTCAAGTTGGTGGGATGTCCTTTGGGTGGTGGACCATTATTGATACACACGGGAAACTGTTGAGCTTGGAAAAACCCAGCAACGTTGCAGTTCTTGACACAAACCGGTGCACCTGGGACCTACTATCATACCCCGTTCAAAGGCACTTAAATCTTTTGTCTTGCCCATTCACCCTTTGAATGGCACACATACACAATCCATGTCTCAATTGTCTCAAGACTTAAACATTGATTGAAGTGGATTAAACAGGTGATATTAAGAAGGGAGCATAGCTTTCACCTGGATTCACCTGGTCAGTCTATGTCATGGAAAGAGCCAAGTGTTCCTAATGTTTTGTCCAGTCTGTGTATATGAGACAGTATATTATGAAGAGCTTGGCCTGAGTTAGATCTCTTATGGCTGTTTAACAGTCTGATGGCATTGAGATAGAACGATAGAAAGTTAGATCTCTGATGGCTGTAGACTCATCATCTACCAGGTTGTTTAATGCTGGGAAGAGGATCTGAGGAGCTTGGCCTGTATAGGCCGGTGTGGAGGAATGGAACATTAACATTTTTGTCATTTACTGTTAGAAAATGCTATTTTTAGCCCAGAATGACTCAATAACAGCAGCATTGTCAGTAAAACAGTCAATTAATGCTGTAACAATCATGGTATTAGCCGCCCCATTGCCCTTTAAATTAACCTTTTAACTTACATTAAGCTACCTTAGAATGTACAGCGAAATATCCACAGTGTTCTGATCTACTGTACACCTAACAAGTTACATCTGCTCTTCCCCGGAACAAATCCACTGACTGAGCTCAATGCCTCTGAGGCAGCCGAGGAACAAATCCACTGACTGAGCTCAATGCCTCTAAGGCAGCCGAGGAACAAATCCACTGACTGAGCTCAATGCCTCTGAGGCAGCCGAGGAACAAATCCACTGACTGAGCTCAATGCCTCTGAGGCAGCCGAGGAACAAATCCACTGACTGAGCTCAATGCCTCTGAGGCAGCCGAGGAACAAATCCACTGACTGAGCTCAATGCCTCTGAGGCAGCCGAGAAACAAATCAAATATTAGTTAACCAACTGATCCTGCTACAAGGAGCTGCTAGCTCCGCTATCGGCAGCACCACCATGCAAGGCTGAGCTTTCCCTCGCTCCGTTCTCTCCGCTCTCTCTGCTCTCTCCGTTCTCTCCGTTCTCCCCCTCAGTTCAACTTCAAAAGCAGTCTCTCTCCTGGAGAATGCAGCCGACAGCGGAAAGAACACATGCTGTTTGGTGGAATGCATTTCAGAAATGACCCCTTGAATATGCTAATACTGTGTGAGTGTGTGTGAGAGTGTGTGAGTGTGTGAGTGAGTGCATGCACATGTAGGTGCTTGTGTGGAAAGGCTGTCTGGAAAAATACATAGACATTAGTCTGCATAAAATGCATAGTAGCTTGAATACACAGTGGCTTTAACTATGTTACTGATGGATATCAAGGCTTCTTCTTACTATGGTACCTTATCATTTAATCCCTCACTGCCCTCTCTTATACTCAAGTCATCTACCTCTGCGTGTATTCAACGGACAAATCAACCCTTTAACAAACAATTTCTGAGAAGCTCTGGGAAGCTTCAGGTAAGTCAGGGGCCCAAAGTTGGAGAACTACACTGGTTAAACCTTTGAGTTGTACATTTGACCTAAAACAAAGTTGACATTTCCAGACTTTCCATGCATGCAAGCAGACTTGTCTCTTGTGATCATCTCACTGGTATAGTATTTAGAGTAGCAGGCACAGCACAAGCCTAAATTAACAGTGCCCTCTTTCTTTCTTTTTTCTCTCTCTGTGCATCTTTCTTTCTCTGTCTTGTCTCTTTCTCTCTCTTTTTACAAAATGCCATGTACAATAAAAAGCCTCATTCACAATTAATCAACATCAGTGACTACCTCAAAAAAGTTGAAATGTCACATGAGCATTTCTAAAGATGCAATGCAGAGTAAAGTTAACACCAGCCCAGCGAGAGAGAGACAGACAGACAGAGACATTTGTTTAATGTATTTCACTTGCTTTGGAAATGTAAACATATGTTTCGATGACAATAAAGCCCATTGAGAGAGAGAGAGAGAGAGAGAGAGAGAGAGAGAGAGAGAGAGAGAGAGAGAGAGAGAGAGAGAGAGAGAGAGAGAGAGAGAGAGAGAGAGAGAGAGAGAGAGAGAGAGAGAGAGAGATGCCTGTTTCAGGGACTTTTTCATTTCCTGTCCATGTGAGCAGGTCCTATGGGTAAGGATAGATGATTGAAAGATTGGAGGAACGGATGATTGGAGGTGTGAAGGAATGGAGGGTTGAGGATTGGAGGACTGGAGCATTGGGGGATTGTATGATTGGACAATTGGGGGATTGGAGGGTTGGAGGATCTGAGGACTGGAGGATTGAAGGACTGGGCCTTAATGACTGTAATTGACTAAGACTGACTTTGATGTCTCACGTCCACTATGATGACAGAGACCCTGTCTGCCCTACATATGAGGGCCCGCACTCACCCCTCCCCAATTTCAGTCTCTGTCTGACACACACACACATGAACACGCACACACACACACTCACACACAATCCAGACCCTGGCCTCTCCAGGTTGATCTGAAGGAGTCTGGAGAGGAGGTCGAGGGCTTATTGGACTGCCCAGGGTAATTGGGTTAATTGGTACATGTACTTGAATCAGCCTTCGTCAACCAAGAAGAAGGACTGGGGAAGTAAGAGCAAACCATTAAACCACGAAGAGGGAATGGAGTTCGACAAACAAAAAGATGGTGACTCCCACTTGAGCAGAGGAGCATAAGATGGAGCGAGGAAGAAAATGGGGATGGGGAGGAAAGAGGAGTTTGTATGATTTGGAAGGAAGGGGAGAGAGGGAGGGCCCCTAAACGTGAGACTCAAACTGTTAATGTAATAAGACAGTGAAAACAGGGAAAGCAAACCCAAAAGGATTATGTCACATGTGATCTGTCAGAGATCAAACAGCTGGAGAGAGAAGCATTGTGGCCACTCTCTCTCTCTCTCTGTGTGTGTGTCTCTCTCTCTCTGTCTCTCTCTCTCTCTCACTCTCTCCCTCTCTCTATGTGAGTCTATCTCTCTCTCGCTCTCTCTCTCTCTCTGTGTGTCTCTCTCTTTCTCTCTCTTTCTCTCTGAGAGAGTAACAGTCAGCTAGGATTCAGCACCATGGACAGTTATTGACTCAGCTAGTTCCAAGCCTTAGCCGTAATCCTCTACTAGTCTATGATCAGGTTTGGTGGTAGGCTGCTAGGCTCCCCCAAGACACAGTGCTGGTGAACGACATGCCATGGTTGTGGCTGACACATTAAATAGTTTACCATGTCTTGTTGGTGGCTGACACCTTAGATATTTTACCATGTCTTGTTGTTGGCTGACACATTAAATAGTTTACCATGTCTTGTTGGTGGCTGACACCTTAGATAGTTGACCATGTCTTGTTGTTGGTGGCTGACACTTTAGATCGTTTACCATGTCTTGCTGGTGACTGACACCTTAGATAGTTTGCCATGTCTTGTTGTTGGTGGCTGACACCTTAAATAGTTTACCATGTCTTGTTGGTGGCTGAGACCTTAGATAGTTTACAATGTCTTGTTGGTGGCTGAAACCTTAGATAGTTTGCCATGTCTTGTTTTTGGTGGCTGAAACATTAGATAGTTTACCATGTCTTGTTGGTGACTGAAACCTTAGATAGTTTGCCATGTCTTGTTCTTGGTGGCTGAAACCTTAGATAGTTTACCATGTCTTGTTATTGACCTGACACCTTAGATAGTTTGCCATGTCTTGTTGTTGGCTGACATCTTAGATAGTTTGCCATATCGGCTGTAGGTGAAGAGAAAGTGTGATTCCTAAAGTGGAAATGTGTGAAATGCAGACTGTAAACTCTGATTATCAGACTAGCTAGATATGAAAAAACAGTCTTACATATATCCCAATTAATACAATACTATAGCTAGCTAAATGAAAAAAATGACTCACCATCAAACTAGAGTAGCATCAGTAGCTATCTGAACAAATATGACAATCCTTATCCATCCACCTAACCTCCTGTCTGCCATCATGAGCTAACACCCTGCTCCCCTCTTCCACCATGACTCAGTCTAACACCCTGCTCCCCTCTTCCACCATGACTCAGTCTAACACCCTGCTCCCCTCTTCCACCATGACTCAATCTAACACCCTGCTCCCCTCTTCCACCATGACTCAATCTAACACCCTGCTCCCCTCTTCCACCATGACTCAATCTAACACCCTGCTCCCCTCTTCCACCATGACTCAATCTAACACCCTGCTCCCCTCTTCCACCATGACACAATCTAACACCCTGCTCCTCTCTTCCACCATGACTCAATCTAACACCCTGCTCCCCTCTTCCACCATGACTCAATCTAACACCCTGCTCCCCTCTTCCACCATGACTCAATCTAACACCCTGCTCCCCTCTTCCACCATGACTCAATCTAACACCCTGCTCCTCTCTTCCACCATGACTCAATCTAACACCCTGCTCCTCTCTTCCACCATGACTCAATCTAACACCCTGCTCCCCTCTTCCACCATGACTCAATCTAACACCCTGCTCCCCTCTTCCACCATGACTCAATCTAACACCCTGCTCCCCTCTTCCACCATGACTCAATCTAACACCCTGCTCCTCTCTTCCACCATGACTCAATCTAACACCCTGCTCCCCTCTGCCCTCTGACTTAGCCAATTGGAAGAGAGATGCTACATCCCAAATAGCACCCAATTCACTATGTAGTGCACTTCTTTTGACCAAGAACCATAGGAAATAGTGCACTACGTAGGGAATAGGGAGCCATTTGAGACACAGCGTCACCAATTTAACCTCCCCTTAACCTAAGTGCAATTTCCACTTTTTTGTTGTTGTTGCTATTTTCAATTGGAGATTACATTAAGTACCGAGCTTGAACCGACAGTTCTTAGCCAAGTGGAAAAGAGAGTCACTATTGTGAAGTGGGAGCCGGCCACACCATGCAGAAAACTCCCACTGAGATTTGTTTTATGTATCTGCTACAAATACTGTACAGAAATGACTGGAGAAGGGCGGACTGGATTAATTCTGCTTGACAGCCTTCCTTGGAGAGGGAAGCAGGGCTTGAAAACACTCCCAGGTTTGGCTGGCCCACGCCAGTCCCTTCACACTGCGTTACCCTCCAACACAGCCAGGCCAACCCCAATATAACGCAGAATACTACAAAACAACATAATACAAAACTAAACAGCACAACAGCCTAGTATACAAGACAATGAGTCACATAAACCCAACACTGCCA
Organism: Salmo trutta; assembly: GCF_901001165.1. Taxonomy (NCBI): domain Eukaryota; kingdom Metazoa; phylum Chordata; class Actinopteri; order Salmoniformes; family Salmonidae; genus Salmo; species Salmo trutta. Next base: position 7,978,224 of record NC_042981.1, on the reverse strand, counting down.
AACAGTGCATAACATAACACAACTCAACACCACCTAATAAGATATGCCCAACACTTAATAACACTGAATAACACGGAATAACACGGAATAACACGGAATAACACGGAATAACACGGAATAACAAGGAATAACACGGAATAACACTAAATAACACGGAATAACAAGGAATAACACGGAATAACACGGAATGAAACTGAATAACACTGAATAACAAGGAATAACAAGGAATAACACGGAATAACACTAAATAACACGGAATAACAAGGAATAACACGGAATAACACGGAATAACACGGAATAACACGGAATAACACGGAATAACACGGAATAACACGGAATAACAAGGAATAACAAGGAATAACACGGAATAACACAAAATGACACTGAATAACAAGGAATAACAAGGAATAACACGGAATAACACTAAATAACACGGAATAACAAGGAATAACACGGAATAACACGGAATGAAACTGAATAACACTGAATAACAAGGAATAACAAGGAATAACACGGAATAACACTAAATAACACGGAATAACAAGGAATAACACGGAATAAAACACAGAATAACACGGAATAACACGGAATAACAAGGAATAACAAGGAAGAACACGGAATAACACTAAATAACACGGAATAACAAGGAATAACACGGAATAACACGGAATAACACGGAATAACATGGAATAACAAGGAATAACAAGGAATGAAACTGAATAACACTGAATAACAAGGAATAACAAGGAATAACACGGAATAACACTAAATAACACGGAATAACACTAAATAACACGGAATAACAAGGAATAACACGGAATAACACGGAATGAAACTGAATAACACTGAATAACAAGGAATAACAAGGAATAACACGGAATAACACTAAATAACACGGAATAACAAGGAATAACACGGAATAACACGGAATAACACGGAATAACAAGGAATAACAAGGAAGAACACGGAATAACACTAAATAACACTGAATAACACTGTACAACAAAGGCCAGACATAATCATTGCGTGTCTTTCGACACACATGCAGCTCTCCGGAATTTAATTGGCGGCTTGCGGCAATAATCTGAATGAATGTGTATGCAAATTAGTTCACAGAACCATGGTTACATGAGTAACCTTCGATATCGGCAATTAGCGGCTGGGACAAGCAGAGTAAGAAAAACAGTTTCTAGCACTTCTGGAGCATATTGAAATAATTATCTTCCTACCAATTTGGCTCTAGCTTTTAAACGGTTAGAGCAATTATCGACTATGACCCCATTCCTGAAAGCTAGGACTCTGTGGAGGATTCGTAAGAAGGGAGAGTGATGAATCTGCACAGAATAACTCAGGGAAATTAATTGATTCTCCACAAAAGATCATGCACAAAGATTGTTTGATGATCATCGTGTATGTTTTCATGGACTTTCCAATACCTTTCCGCCAAACCCCCGTACTGGTGGCTCACTTGCCCAGTGAGGTTGTTTAACAAAGGTTTTTCTCTCAGAAATATTAGTGACTACCACTGACATAGGCTAACACAACTTAACTTCTCTTGGGTAGGGGGCAGTATTTTGAAGTTTGGATGACAAACGTGCCCAAGGGAAACTGCCTGTTACTCAGGCCCAGAAGCTAGGATATGCACATGGTAGTAATGGATAGAAAACACTCTAAAGTTTCCAAAACTGTTAACGTAATGTCTGTGAGTATAACATAACTGATATGGCAGGTGAAAACCTGAGGAAAATCCATCCAGGAAGTGGGATATTTTTGAATGCCTGTACAGTATGTATTTGGATAGGACCCAAATTTCAATTCCTATGGCTGAAAAATGAGGAAGAATGAGAACATTGTTTCAGTGAACTCTAAATGAACCAGAGCTGTTTTGAGCGCGTGACCGATTGCGCTCCATTCGTTGTTTTTCTTTTTTATTGAAGACGCTATTGTCCGGTTGAAATATTATCAATTATTTAGACAATAGACAACCTAAGGATTAATTATAAACATCATTTGACATGTTTTGACAAACTTTACAGGTACTATTAGGATGTTTTCGTCTGCCTGTTGTGACTGCCTTTGAGCCAGTGGATTACTGAAGAAAGCACGCCAACAAAACTGAGTTTTTGGGACATAAAGAGGGACTTTATCAAACAAAACTAACATTTATTGTGTAACATGGACTCTTGTGACTGCAACCAGATGAAGATCATCAAAGATAAGTGATTCATTTTATCGCCATTTCTGACTTTTGGTATTCCTTTACTTGGTTGTAAAATGTTTGCATGCTTTTGTAAGCGGGGCGCTGTCCTCAGATAATTGCATGATATGCTTTTGCCGTAAAGCCTTTTTGAAATCTGACATTGTGGCTGGATTAACAACAAGTTAAGCTTTATTTTGATGTATTGCACTTGTGATTTCATGAAAGTTTAATATTTACCGGAAGGTGTCGAAGGTGTCGAAATGGGACACTAGCGTCCCACTAATCCGCAAGAAGTTAACAAGAAGTTAATCTTTAAGCTGATGTATAACACTTGTATATTTTATGAATGTTTAATATGACTATTTCTGTATTTTGAATTTGGCGCTCTGCAATTTCACCAGATGTTACTGTCCCACCTGCCCATAAGAAGTTAAACTCTGTTTCCATGCTTGTTCAATGAACCATAAACAATTAATGAACATGCACCTGTGGAACGGTCGTTAAGACACTAACAGCTTACAGACAATAGGCTTTAAGGCCACAGTTATGAAAACGTAGGACACTAAAGAGGCCTTTCTACTGACTGAAAAACACCAAAAGAAAGATGCCCAGGGTCCCTGCTCATCTGTGTGAACGTGCCTTAAGCATGCTGCAAGGAGGCATGAGGACTGCAGATGTGGCCAGGGCTATAAATTGCAATGTCCTGTGAAACGCCTAAGATAGCGCTACAGGGAGACAGGACGGACAGCTGATCGTCCTCGCAGTGGCAGAACACCTGCACAGGATCGGTACATCCGAACATCACACCTGCCGGACAGGTACAGGATGGTAACAACAACTGCCCGAGTTACACCAGGAATGCACAATCACTCCATCAGTGGTCAGACTGTCCGCAATAGGCTGAGAGTGTCACGTCCTGACCAGTGAAAGAGGTCATTTGCCATAGTAGAGTGGTCAGGGCGTGGCAGGGGGGTTTGTTTTGTAGGTATTTTGGGTTTTCTGTTTCTATGTGGGTTTGTTCTAGTTATCATTTTCTATGTGTTGGTTTTCATGTTCAGCCGGGTATGGTTTCCAATCAGAGGCAGGTGTCTTTCATTGTCTCTGATTGGAAGCCATACTTAGGCAGCCTGTTTCTCCTTTGGGGTTGTGGGTAGTTGTTTCCGTTTAGTCTAGTGTACCTGACAGGACTGTTGTTGGTCGTTTTGTTGTTTTGTTGTTAAAGTGTATTTCATTAAAGACAAAGAATGAGCACTATACACGCTGCGCCTTGGTCTCCATTCAACGGCCCCTGTGACAGAGAGAGACTGGACTGAGGGCTTGTAGGCCTGTTGTGAGGCAGGTACTCACCAGACATCACCGGCAACAACGTCTCCTATGGGCACAAACCCACCGTCGCTGGACCAGACAGGACTAGCAAAAAGTGCTCTTCACTGACGAGTCGCGGTTTTGTCTTACCAGGGGTGATAGTCGGACTCGCGTTTATCGTTGAAGGAATGAGCATTACACCGAGGCCTGTACTCTGGAACGGGATCGATTTGGAGGTGGAGGGTGAGTCATGGTCTGGGGCGGTGTGTCACAGCATCATTGAACTGAGCTTGTTGTCATTGCAGGCAAACTTAACGCTGTGCGTCACAGGGAAGACATCCTCCTCCCTCATGTGGGACCCTTCTTGCAGGCTCATCCTGACATGACCCTCCAGCATGACAATGCCACCAGCCATACTGCTCGTTCTGTGCGTGATTTCCTGCAAGACAGGTATGTCAGTGTTCTGCCATGGCCAGCGAAGAGCCCGGATCTCAATCCCATTGAGCACGTCTGGGACCTGTTGGATTGGAGGGTGAGGGCTAGGGCCATTCCTTCCAGAAAAGTTTGGGAACATGCAGGTGCCTTGGTGGAAGAGTAACATCACACAGCAAGAACTAGCAAATCTGGTGCAGTCCATGAGGAGGAGATGCACTGCAGTACTTAATGCAGCTTGTGGCCACAACTTTTACTTTTGATTTTGACCCCCCCTTTGTTCAGGGACACATTATTCCATTTCTGTTAGTCACGTCTGTGGAACTTGTTTAGTTTATGTCTCAGTTGTTGAATCTTGTTATGTTCATACACGTGTTAAGTTGGCACAGTTGACAGTCAGAGGACGTTTCTTTTTTTGCTGAGTTTACATTACTCTTACAGAATTTCCACATGGGTGAGGATATTGGAAAAGTAATCAAAGCCTACAGGATGACAACTTGTTTTTAACTAGGACAGAAAAATGCATAACTGACATTTTCTGACATAACATAGGTACAGCAGATTCCCTTATTTGTATGGGACACTTTTAACCCTTGTGTGGTGTTCATGTTTTTGTTATTCACCTAATGTTCGCGGGTCTGATGGACCCACAACATTATTGGGTTTAAAAAAAATACAGCCATAACAATTTACGTAAAAAAACAAAATACTTAATACTTAGATGTTTGCTTATATCAATTCTAAGCAATATAGAGAGTATAGATGGTTAATATTAGACAGTATACATGGTTAATATTAGACAGTATACATGGTTAATATAGACAGTATACATGGTTAATATAGACAGTATACATAGTTAATATCGACAGTATACATGGTTAATATAGACAGTATACATGGTTAATATTAGACAGTATACATGGTTAATATAGACAGTATACATGGTTAATATTAGACAGTATACATGGTTAATATAGACAGTATACATGGTTAATATAGACAGTATACATGGTTAATATTAGACAGTATACATGGTTAATATAGACAGTATACATGGTTAATATTTGCCATTTACCTCTGCTAGGTCACATTTATCAATAAAAGCGCTGTTAGTTTTTTTAATCAAATTCGATTTTTGTTAACAGATATCAATTATAATCAAGAAATGGAATAAGTCATGTTGATATGTATTGCTTTGAACAAATTGGAAGGACAAATTTTACATACAGTATTTTATGGAAATGATAAATGAGCCCCACTGAACACAAATTAAGGCCAGTCTACACACCACATGAGGGACAGAGTTTTACTGTGTGCGTGTGTTGCAAATGTATTTCTTGCATTTGATGTATGTGTTCTGTGTCTTCCTGTCCTTCTTGGGTCCACACACATCGTAGCTCTTCATCTTGTTGCTAACAGCTGTGATCTAGAATGATGAAAACACTTAGTTCAGGAATTTTACTAACATGTCACCCTCATATACAGTTACAGCAGGTCAAGGTAGGAGAGTCAGACACAAACATGCATCACTCACACTTACTTCCGGTATTGGAGTTGTTGGTTCTGTGGGTCGGGCGGCTGGGGCACCAGCATCTTCCTCCTGAATCCTCCTCTCGTTGGCTGCAGTAGCTGGGGTCCTTGAAGTATGTTGCCTCCTCTGGATTTGAGGACTTACCAATGCCTTGCCCAGCTCCCACAGGAAGAGTCGTCTCCTCTTGGAGCTTCCCTCTGTTCCAATCTGGGTTCAACGCCACCCAGGTGACAAACGTGTTGTACGCTAAGATGTCCAAGATGTTGAAGAATATCACAAGTGGCCAGCGTAGGGTTCTCCTTTTGCAGCTGTATCCAGTCACCAGCTTGTCTAAATTGTCCACCCCTCTTTTTGTTGCATTGGAATCTATTATAATTTCTGTTTTTTGATGTTCCTGGCCACAGATTCTCCCATCCCTATACAGCGTACTCATGAATACCACATTTGTGCCTTTCTTTGGCACATAGGACACTAGGAAAGTGTCGGCCTTCAACACAAACTTAGAAGAATTGATAGGCCTGTTCCGTGTATTCAACAGCTGAGTTGGGAGCTCTGGCTTGTTTTTTCATACTGTTCCTACCATCATCATCTTCCTCTTGAGGAGCTCCTGTCCCAGCGTGTGCAAAGTAAAACAGTGATGTGATGTTGTGGCCACGGATTCCCTGTATCACGTCCAAGACAACCCGTAAAAGTTGGTTCTTGTCAGGGGCTCCTCCATCTGGCTTCCCTGTATATACTTGCAAGTACCACGCATATGATGAAGCAGCATCCCAGGCAGCCCACATCTTGATTCCATATTTTGCAGGTTTAAACAGTATGTACTGCCTAAAGGGGCAGCGGCCCCTAAATGCTATAAGCTGCTCATCAACAGTAACGTTGGGCCCAGGATTGTAAAACAGGGGAAGGCGGTCCACCCACTTGTCCCACACTGACCTGATTGCAGCTAGCTTGTCTCTATGCCGCCGAGCTGGTCTGGTGTCTCAGTTATCGAAGCGGATAATCCTGGAAATAATGTGGAAGTTTTCCAGAGACATTCTTGCACGGAAAAGTTATCTGCCAGTTTCTGCATCCCACAGGGATTCAGTGGATTCCCCGTTGGATCTGAAAACACCAGCAAGGATAAGAATCCCAAAGTAGGCATGTAAATGAGTTTGGTCCATCTCCTTCTATCTCTCTTCAAAAACACGCCCTCCCTCCAAATTATTCCATTCAGAATGATTTTCTGGATGGTGTCTGGGATGAACAGTTTCAAAAGAAGACTTTATGTCCTGCACATGAGTAACCACCATCCGCGTCATCCCTGGTTGCATCCTTATCACATCGGCAGCTATGCGGGTTGGCTCATTCCTTGGCATCCATATTTCTCCTGCAGCCTGCTGAAGAGCTGGTTGCTGACGGGCTGGCTGCTGACGGGCTGGTCCTGGGGCTGGCTGAGGGTCAATCTCATCCACTTCTTCCAACTCACGGTCAGACACTGAATTGACAGACATGATCCTTATATTTGGAAAATTCTTCATCTTCTGAAGTGGAAGACTCTCTTTCCACACTAGCTTCTCTCTCTGCAAAAATGATTTGTAAGTCCCTATGACCAGAGATTATTTTTGCCATACTGATTGATTGTGGTAAGGAGACACACATACAAAGCTTTATTTTTAGTGTCCCTCCCCCAATTTGCACCTGGCTGGGGTAGAGTGCGGGAAAATATATATATTTTTTACAATGCACTGAAATAATGTATTGTAATGACATTGTGCAGGTTCCCGCAAGATATTGTTTAGTTTCACATACTACAAAGGGTAAAGAGTGTGAGAAAAGCGGGAGACAGGCAGACAGGCAGGGAGACAGACAGGTTCTTGGTACTATGTTGAAACAGCAGGCCCAGGGAGGAGGAAGACGGAGTGAAGGCATACAGCAAACCTTTTTGTTTCATCTTTGTTTGTTTTCACCCACACACACACCTTTTCACACATGTATTACCCTCAGGTCCAGTGGACCCGAACACCACATGTCATATAAATGTGTAGGGGGTTCACAGTGTGCGCTCAATGAAAATGTGTTATTTACATATTCTTCACAGAAAATAAGCCAAGGCCAATGAATCTCTGGTTGAAAAAATAATTAATTGAATAATTTTTCCACAGACCTGAACACCACACCAGGGTTAAATGTGCCTTTAGAGGCCATGCAATTCAATGCTCATCTTAAAACAAAAACAAATGTAGGTCAAAAGAGTTCATATTAACAAAGGAAATAGAGGGACTAATGGTACAGATAGATGGCAATAAAAATGGTGCCCTAGAGGCACAGAATAAGTTAGAGGAAAAACGAATAGAAATGGAGGAACTTATTCAAGCAAGATGAAGTGTAATATATTATAAAAAATAAAGCGAACTAGATAGAATATGGGGAAAAATGCATCAAATTATTTGTTAATCTTCAACATAGAAATGCTACCAAGAGTCACCCATCATTCACCAAACAATATTTGAAATAGGAAGCAAAGTACTTTAAGCATCTGTTTTCATTTCAGTCTCCTCCATCTCCACTAAACAAAGTTCATTGTAAGGTTTTTTTTCTATTCACTTTTTTACAATGAACAGAAAGACTCATGTACAGAGGAGTAACTTACAGAGGAGTAACTTCTTGATGCAATGAAAGCCTTTAAGTCCGGGAAAACCCCAGTGCTGGATGGCATAACAGTTGAGCAGTGGAGGCTGCTGAGGGGAGGACGGCTCATAATAATGGCTGAAACGGAACTAATGGAATGGCATCAAACACATGGAAACCATGTGTTTGATGTATTGGATACCAATCCACTAATTCCGCTTCAGCCATTACAACGAGTCCGTCCTACTCAATTAAGGTACTACCAGCCTCCTGTGCAGTTGAGGTATTATTCCATACCTTATTTTTATGTACTCAGAGGAACGTTATTAGTATCTTTTAACCACTCCTATATAAATGGTAGATTATCAGACTCTCAACAAGAAGATTTGATTTCCTTATTACTGAAACAGGGTCCAAGTGGAAAATATAAAGATCCAGTCCATTAAAACAATTGGAGGCCTCTTAAACTTCAGTGTTGTGATGCAAAAATTCTAGAAAAATGCATAGCTCATAGAATTAAAAAGGTATTGTCAGATATTATTCATCCTAATCAGACAGGTTTTTTACATGGACAATACTTTGGAGATAATATAAGATAAGTACTGGAAACAATAGAACACTAATAGGACACTAAGTCTGTTCATATCAGAAAACAATAGAACACTAATAGGACACTAAGTCTGTTCATAGCAGACTTAGAAAAGGATATGATCAAGTACAACTGGAATATATATTTTGGAAAATTATATTCTGGAATGTTTCAATTTTGGAGAATCTCTTTTACAATGTGTTAAAGTTATATATAGTAGCCTTAGGTGTGAAATAGTAAATAATGGCTACTTCTTAGAAAGTATTAATAAACTGTCAAGAGGTGTAAAAGAAGGTGATCCACTAACAGCATATCTATTCATTATGGCGATTGAAATGTTAGCTATTGAAATCAGTTACAACAGTAATATGAAGGTGCTAGAAATCCAGGGCTTATAAACAAAGGTGTCACTGTACGCTGATGATTCATTTTTTCTTTTAAATCCACAATGTTGATCCCTCCACAGTCTCATAGGGGATCTAGATACTTTTTCTAACCTCTGGATTATGACTAAATTATGAAGAATCGATGTATTGTATTACGTGTTGGAACACAACAAAATGCAACTTTTACATTATCATGCAGTTTACCAATAAAATGGTTTGACGGGGATATGGACATACTCGGTATTCATACCCCCCTACACACAATTTTTTTTCTCACTACAATAACTTTTAATAGAAAGTTAGCAAAATAGATTAGATCTTGCTACCATGGAAAGGAAAATACCTGTCTATTTGTAGAAAAATCACCATGATTAAATCTTTAGTCATATCACAGTTTACCTATTTGCTTATGGCTTTGCCGACACCTAGCAACCTGTTTTTAAAATTATATGAGCAAAAAATATTCAATTTTATTTCAAAGTGCAATCCAGACAAAATTAAATGGGCCTATTTATATAATGAATATGAATTTGGAGGGCAGAAATAATTCAATATTAAAGCATTAAACCTCTAAAGTTATACTTAAATCTGAACTGGTTCTCCAGCAGATTAGTAACAATGTCTCACCCCATGTTCAAGAATGGCTTTTTCCCCTTTGTTCAGATTACAACCTATCACTTTCGGTTATTTTAAAAATGAAAACTTCTCGAAAACATTGCTATTTTTTAAACAAGCCATACAAAGTTTGTAGTAATTTCAGTTGCAATTTCCACGAGAAAAGATAGACAAATATTACAAGAAATATTATGGTCAAACATAAATACACTAATTCATAATAATAAAAATAAAAATAAAATTGGGGGAAAAAAGTTTACAAACGGTATAAGCTTTGTAAATGGTATCATAAATAGGACTGGTGGAGTCATGTCACACATGCAGCCAATAAAAATACATACTCAAAATTACAACCAACTAAATGCAGCATTACTGCAAAATTGAAGAGGTAAGTAGAAGGGGGAGAAAGTAGGGAACTTGTCTGTCAGCCCTGCATTAAAAACCAAAATTGCTTAAAGAAAATTGTGATGAATGAAAAAGTATACCAGTTTAATTTAAGGACCAAACAATTGACAGCTGTGATATATAGACTGCAAAATAGTTGGGAAGAGATTTCCGATGTACCGATTCCATGCCACATGGTTTATGAACTGATTTACAAAATGACGCCGGATTCAAAACATATATATATTTATTACAATTATTCTACAATCGCTCAATAACATAATAATATTCTTAGCAAAAAATTGTTGTCTTTGATTTACAATCTGTAGAAACTACGAGAATAGAAAGTTTCTGAACTTTTGTGAAAATTGAAAAATATATGGCAAATAGAACTCAAAAGTGGACGGTGTTCGGAGATTGATGGAAAGGGTTGAGGGTAGCTGAAGGACTAATAACAAAAAAGATAACAATTGTAAAACATAATGTGTCCGTAAAATGTATATAGAATCAAAACTTCTGTGAAACAGAAGGCATTTTCTCAACCAGCTTCACGAGGCAGTCACCTGGAATGCATTTAAATTAACAGATGTGCCTAGTTAAAAGTTACTTTGTAGAATTTCTTTCCTTCTTATTGCATTTGAGCCAATCAGTTGTGTTGTGACAAGGTAGGGGTGGTACACAGAAGATAGACATATTTAGTAAAAGACCATGTCCATATTATGGCAAGAACAGCTCAAATAAGTAAAGAGATATGACAGTCCATCATTACTTTAGGACATGAAGGTCAGTCAATGCGGAAAATTTCAACAACTTTGAAAGTTTCTTAAAGTGTGGTAGCAAAAACCATCAAGCACTATGATGAAACTGGCTTTCATGATGATGACCGTCACAGGAAAGGCAGTCCCAGGGTTACCTCTGCTGCAGAGGATACATTTATTAAAGTTAACTGCACCTCAGAAGTTGCAGCCCAAATAAATGCTTCACACAGTTCAGGTAACAGACACATCTCAAAATTAACTGTTCAGAGGAGCCTTCATTGTCGAATTTCTGCAAAGAAACCACTACTAAAGGACACCAATAACAAGAAGAGACTTGCTTGGGCCAAGAAACATGAGCAATGGACATTAGACCGGTGGAAATCTGTCCTTTGGTCTGATGAGTCCAAATTTGAGATTTTTGGTTCCAACCTCCGTGTCTTTGTGAGACGCAGAGAAGCTGAATGGATGATCTCCGCATGTGTGGTTCCCACCGTGAAGCATGGAGGAGGAGGTGTGATGGTGTGGGGGTGCTTTGGTTGTGACACTGTCTCTGATTTATTTAGAATTCATAGCACACTTAACCAGTATGGCTGCCACAGCATTCTGCAACGACACGCCACCCCATCTGGTTTGCACTTAGAGGGACTATCATTTGTTTTTCAACAGGACAATGACCCAACACACCTCCGGGCTGTGTAAGGGCTATTTGACCAAGAAGGAGAGTGATGGAGTGCTGCATCAGATGACCTGGCCTCCACAATCACCCGACCTCAACCCAATTGAGATGATTTGGGATGAGTTGGAACATAGAGTGAAGGGTAAGCAGCCAACAAGTGCTCATCATATGTGGGAACTCCTTCAAGACTGTTGGAAAAGCAGTCCAGGTGAAGCTGGTTGAGAGAATGCTAAGCATGTGCAAAGCTGTCATCAAGGCGAAGGGTGGCTACTTTGAAGAATTTAAAATGTAAAATATATTTTGATTTGTTTAACCTCTCTTGGGATAGGGGGCAGTATTTTGACGTCCGGATGAAAAGCATGCCCAAAGTAAACTGCCTGTTACTCAATCCCAGAAGCTAAGATATGCATGTAATTGGTAGATTTGGATAGAAAACACTCTAAAGTTTCTAAAACTGTCACAATAATGTCTGTGAGTATGACAGAACTGATATTGCAGGCAAAACCCCGAGGACAAACCATCCCCCCAAAAACAAAATCAGCCTACCGCTATTTTCAATGGCCATCACTTTTAGTATAAGGCCAAGTCCCCCCAGATTGCAGTTCCTAGGGCTTCCACTTGATGCCACAGGCTTTAGAAAGAGTTTCAGGCTAGTTTTGGAAAAATGAGCCAGAAATTGTAGTTTTTCTAGGTGGCTCCCATTTTGGTTGTAGTGTTTCCAAGTGTGTGAATGAGAGCGCGTTCTTTGGTATTTTTCTCCAGTAAAGACAGTAACGATTCTCCGTCTTAAATTGTATCGTTTATTGACGTATTAGGGTACCTAAGGTTTGATTATAAACGTTGTTTGACTTGTTTGGAAAAGTTTATTATTAACGTTTGGGATTCATTTTGTATGCATTTTGATGGAGGGAGACTGGGTGGATTATTGACTGAAGCGCGCCAGCTAAACTGAGTTTTTATGGATATAAAGAAGGACATTATCGAACAAAAGGACCATTTGTGATGTAACAGGGACCTTTTGGAGTGCCAACAGAAGAAGATCATCAAAGGTAAGGCATTTTTTAAATCGCTATTTCTGACTTTCGTGTCGCACCTGCCTGGTTGAAATATGTTTTTCATGTGTTTGTATGCGGGGCGCTGTCCTCAGATAATTGCACGGTTTGCTTTCGCCGTAAATACTTTTTTTTAAATCTGACACAGCGGCTGGATTAACAAGAAGTTAAGCTTTTTTTTATGTATTACACTTGTGATTTTATGAAAGTTAAATATTTATAATACTGTAGTTTGAATTTCATGCTCTGCAATTTCACCGGATGTGGGATGGTACCATCCCACCAGCCCATAGGAAGTTAACACTTTTTTGGGGTACTACATGATTCCATATGTGTTATTTAATAGTTTTGATGTCTTCAATATTATTATCCAATGTAAAAAAATGAAAAAATAATAAAAACCTTTGAATGAGTAGGTGTTTCCATACTTTTCACTAGTACTGTATATATTTGATAAAAATATATAAGAAAATAAATAAGGGGGATTGGAAATTATGTTAATTATGATCATTATTATATTTTAGTACAATAACACTGATAGAAGCCACAATATATCTGTAATATTAAAACTGATCCGTAAACAAATACAAATAAATAACAGTGCAGCATAAGGCAACTAAGTATTATGAATAAAGTAGGAGATGAACACAAATCACTTTTCAGACACGCTGGTTCTTTTATCATCACAGGGTTGGTAAAATAACTGCGATCTAGAGTTTAAAGTCGTGGCCTAATAGTCGAGTAGGACTATGGCGCAGTGCGACTGTGCCCGTAATATTGAGTGATCCCTGTAGCCAAGGTGACAGGGTTGAGGGATTGCAGTCTTGGAGCCGAAGTGGAGCCCGCAGTTTCTCAAACTCTGCCAAGGAGGAAGTGAGTGGACCACTCACTGGTGATTACTGTCAGTGTTTATGTACGGGACCATAAAAGACACAGAATGAAGGGAGTGCTCTACACGCTAGCTGCATAGAGGAGAAGGAGACAGACAGAGAGACAGAGAGACAGAGAGACAGAGAGAGACAGAGAGAGACAGAGAGAGACAGAGAGAGACAGAGAGAGACAGAGAGAGAGAGAGAGAGAGAGAGAGAGAGAGAGAGAGAGAGAGAGAGAGAGAGAGAGAGAGAGAGAGAGAGAGAGAGAGAGAGAGAGAGAGAGAGAGAGAGAGAGAGAGAGAGAGAGAGAGAGAGAGAGAGAGAGAGAGAGAGAGAATCCAAATTCCAAGCAGAGAGAGGGGCAGACAGACAGAGATCCTGGAGAATGTGTACAGACACCCATACAGCCCCCCATCTGTCCCCACAATCAGAGCCACCGGAGGGGGAGAGCAGAGACCTTTCTCCCATCTAATTGTTGGAGGATGGACCATTTCCTCCAAACCAAAAACACAGTGCCAACTCGGGCACAGGCCAAAGAGAGGTTATAACTGGTTGTTATGCACTGACACTTCATATGGAGAGGGAAGAGGAAAGAGATGGGCTAAACGTAGGTGTTTTAGAAATTTAAATAGCCATGAACATAAACATACACTGTAACATGGGGATAATACTTTTCAATGCTCCATGTCTAACCCTAACCCAGAGTGCAACATCAAAAGGCATTAGAAACATTCTCACGTCATTTTTTCCAATTGCCTTACTGGCTATAAGTGGACACCATGTTACAGCTACAGTATATTTCATACTATATATTGCAATGGGCCTGCAACCAGATATGAAATGAACAACACATTATCTATCATAACAAAAACCACTCTATTAAAACAGGCACACACAGCCCATTCCAAGGCACCATATAGCACTCTTCCCTATAAATGAGTGTTATTATTGTTACTCAGGAGACTGCAGAACTTTTCACCCCCTAAGGGAGGCTTTGGAGCTGTGGAGAATCAAGCAGAATAGAGATGTTACTGCGGAGGGAGGATGGGAGGGAGGATGGGAGGGAGGATGGGAGGGAGGAAGAGGGAGGATGGGAGGGAGGATGGGAGGGAGGATGGGAGGGAGGAAGAGGGAAGGGAAGGAGGTGGCAGTGTGGTTAGATGATCCATTTGTTTCAGAAACCAGATGTAGAGCCGGAGGGAAGGAAGAGAGAGAGAGAGAGAGAGAGAGAGAGAGAGAGAGAAAAAGAGAGAGAGAGAGAGAGAGTGAAAGAGAGATGGAGGGTGACAGAAAGAGGGACACAGAGAGAGAGAAAGAGAGACAGCAACTACAGAAGAGAAGTGAACGTCCTCCTTCTCCAGATTCTGGACACAGTAGAGAACGGCTCAGTAAGCTACTGTGTCCACCCACACACAACCCCTGAGCCCAGTCACCATATCAGAGCCCAGCCAGGAATACGGACAATACAGTACACAGCACAACTTACGTACAACAGACATTTGGACAAGATTAAAACCACAGCTAGAAAACTACATGTACTCAATAACTACAACACTGGCTTAGGTTTTACTCTGCACCTTGTTGAAGTGTGAAGTTGTTTATGCCCCCCTCAGATTTGAATGGAGTGGATTGGTGTAGAAACATGGTATACCTCCCTTTAGCTTAAACCAATCAAATGCTTGACTTTCTTTCTCTCTGTTTTAAAGATGTTCCAAAACTCCTACTGTCTGCCGTCAGCAAATCCCCTTCAGCCGTGGGCCTTCCTCCCATAATGCAAAGCGTGGCGTCTGCAGTTCCAGTGTGATAGTGCTCAGGTTAAAGAGGAATGCCACCACAGATGACACATAGATAGAGACACACACACACAGGCATGCACACACACACACATCCAAGCACACAGACACACACACACACACACACATACACAGACACAACATACCTAGACACACCAATGGCCAGATGAGGTAACATCGATAGGTTTAGGCTACTACATGATACTCTAATGTTCCCTATACCCATCATGAGGTTGCTACAATCCAGCCTATGAATGAAAGTTTACAACGTAGGTGCACACAGCTCGAGAGAAATTTGAGTAATCAAGGTGACAGACATTGACATATTCAATACCGCCTTGCTCACTCTTGACTGCATCTAGCTGATTTAGCGTGTAATCATTTGTCCAACAGTTGCAAACGAGAGTTCAAATTGGGAAAATTGTGACTCGTTTCAGGAAATTAGGCGTATGTTGTGTGTCGCGACTGTACAGGAGGGCCATTTAAACGTTACGTTTTTTTTTTGTGCCTCAATAACAAACTTGCATGCCATTGTCACGTCCTGACTATAGTAAGATGTTATTTTCTATGGTAGAGTAGGTCAGGGCGTGACAGGGGGTGTTTTGTGTTTTTCTATGTTTTGTAGATCTATGTTTAGAGTCTAGTTTTTCTATTTCTATGTTTTTTTTGGGGGGATGATCTCCAATTAGAGGCAGCTGGTCCTCGTTGTCTCTAATTGGAGATCATACTTAAGTAGGGTTTTTTTCCACCTGTGTTTGTGGGTAGTTGTATTCTGTTTAGTTTTCTGTTCCTGACAGAACTGTGCGCTTTCGTTTTCCCTTTGTTATTTTTTCTTTAGTGTTCTGAGTTAAAATAAATATTCATTATGAGCACTCAACATGCTGCGCATTGGTCCCCTCTCTACGACAGCCATTACAGAACTACCCACCACAACTGGATCAAGCAGCGTGCCCGGGAGGAGATGGATACCTGGTCTCTGGAGAAGTGGCGGGAGAGGATAGACTGGACTTGGGGGCAAGTATTGGACAGATATAGAAGCCTGCCAGGGAAGCACGAGAGGCAGCCCCCCCAAAAAAATGTTTTGGGGGAGCTGCCTCTCGTGCTTCCCTGGCAGGCTTAGATTGGCAGAGTCAGGGGTGAGACTGGCACACGGGTAGATTGGCGGAGTCAGGGGTGAGACCTGAGCCAACTCCCCGTGCTTATCGTGGTGAGCATGTGCCTGCTCCTCGCACTCTCCCTCCAGCGCGCCTCCACAGCCCAGTACGTCCTGTGCCTGCTCCTCGCACTCTCCCTCCAGTGCGCCTCCATGGCCCAGTATACCCTGTGCCAGCTCTGCGCACCTGGTCTCCAGTGCGTCTCCCCAGTCCGGTTAGACCTGTTCCAGCTCCATGAAAGAAGCCTCCAGTAATGATCCATGGTCCGAAGCCTCCAGTGATGATCCATGACACGAAGCCTCCAGTGATGATCCATGGCCCGGAGCCTGTAGGGATAATCCATGACAAGAAGCCTGTTGGGATGATCCATGGCACAAAGCCTCCAGTGATGGCCCGGAGCCTCCAGTGATGATCCATGGCACAAAGCCTCCAGTGATGATCCATGGCGCGGAACCTGTAGTGATGATCCATGGCACGGAGCCTCCAGCGACGATCCCCAGTCCGGAGCCTCCAGCGACGCTCCCCTGTCCGGAGCGTCCAGCGACGCTCCCCAGTCCGGAGCCTCCAGCAACGCTCCCGAGTCTACAGCGAAGCTCCCCAGCCCGGAACCTCCTGAGACGGCCTGCAGCCCGGAGCCTCCAGGGACGCTTCTCACCCCGGAGCCTCGGGCAACTTTTCTCAGCCCTCCTGAGATGGCAGGCTGCAACCCGGAACCTCCTGAGATGGCAGGTTGCAACCCGGAACCTCCAGCGGTGATCTACAGTCCGGTTCCTTCGACGACGATCCACGGTCCGGTGGTACTAAAGCAGAGGGATCAGCGTGTGGAGCGGGGGTTACGCCCTGAACCGGAGCCGCCTCCTCTGCTGGAGGATAAGGTTATGTGGACTGCACTAGAGCCGCCATATTATTTAGGGGCATTCGGAGTCTGCACCTTTGGGAGGGGGGTACTGTCACGTCCTGACCATAGTAAGATGTTATTTTCTATAGTAGAGTAGGTCAGGGCGTGACAGGGGGTGATTTAGGTGTTTCTATGTTTTGTGTATATATGTTTAGAGTCTAGTTTTTCTATTTCTATGTTTTTTTTGTGATGATCTCCAATTCGAGGCAGCTGGTCCTCGTTGTCTCTAATTGGAGATCATACTTAACCTTTCTGGGATAGGGGGCAGTATTTTCACGGACGGATAAAAAACGTACTCGATTTAAACTGGTTACTACTCTTGCCCAGAACCGAGAATATGCATAGTATTAGTAGATTTGGATAGAAAACACTCTAAAGTTTCTAAAACTGTTTGAATGGTGTCTGTGAGTATAACAGAACTCATATGGCAGGCAAAAACCTGAGAGAATTACAAGCAGAAAGTGGCCTGTCTGAAAATTTGTAGTCCTGTTGCATCGCTATCGAAATTACAGTATCTGTGCTGTTACGTGACACTTTCTAAGGCTTCCATTGGCTCTCTAACGCCTTCAGAAACCGGATTGACGCGTCTCCTGTCTCTGGGTAGATAACAGCAGCAGAGTTTGTCAGTTCACGAGACCTCGCCATTTTTTTCTTTCCCTCTTTGAATGAATACAACGTTGTCCGGTTGGAATATTATTGCTATTTTACGAGAAAAATAGTATAACATTTGATTTTAAACAGCGTTTGACATGCTTCTAAGAACGGTAAAGGAACATTTTGAATTTTTTTGTCACAAAATGCGCTCGCGCGTTACACTTTGGAGAGTGACCTGAACGCACGAACAAAACGGAGGTATTTGGATATAACTATGGATTATTTGGAACCAAAACAACATTTGTTGCTGAAGTAGAAGTCCTGGGAGTGCATTCTGACGAAGAACAGCAAAGGTAATCCAATTTTGCTAATAGTAATTCTGAGTTTAGTCAGCCCCGAAGTTGGCGGGTGTCTGAATAGCTAGCCTGTGATGGCTGAGCTATGTACTCTGAATATTGCAAAATGTGCTTTCGCCGAAAAGCTATTTTAAAATCTGTCACGCCCTGACCGGGTGAACTCAGGTGTTTTGGGTCAGGGTGGTTTATGTTGGGTGGTTTTCCTGTGTTTGTTTTCTGTTTTGCGTTGGAGCCTTGTGTTGGCTCTATTGGGGATTTTTCTATGTTGGTTTCTGTCTTCCCAATCAGAGACAGCTGTCGCTAGTTGTCTCTGATTGGGATCTCATTTAAGTTCATTTTCCCCCACGCTGTTGGTGGGGAATTGTATTTGCATTGCTATTCGTAGCCTGTGAAGCTGTTCGTTCGTGGTATCGTTTATTGTTTTGCTGGTTCACCGTTCTAATAAAAATGATGATGAACCAAACCTCCGCTGCGCCTTGGTCCCTCTATAACGACGAACGTTACAGAATTCCCCACCGAACCAGGACCAAGCAGCGGGAGGAAAAGGAGCGCGAGAGATGGGCTCGCGAGGGAAAGGAGTTCTGGACCTGGGAGGAGATCATGTCGGGGAAAGGACCCTGGCGGACGGACTCCCAGGTCGAGGAGGAAAAGCCAGCCGGTAGACGGAGTCGCAGGCGGCGGTCGAGGAGGCCCGGAAAACAGCCCCAAGAAAATTTTGGGGGGGGGGCTAATGGGGTGGTCCGGTAGGGCAGAGGAAGAGCCCAGACCACTGCTCTCGTGGGGGATGACGGCGGAGGAAGAGACGAGGATGAGGCAGTTGATTGAGGACCTGCAGAGGGAAGATCTGGAGGAGGAGCCCTGGTATGCGGAGTTGCGCGCTGTGTCGCCAGTGCGCCCGCACAGCCCAGTGCGTCCGGTGGACAGACCCAGCACATGCCGTGCTAAGATGGGAATCCAGCCGGGACGAGTGGCTAAACCAGCTCCACGCTACAGGTCACCTATACGTGTTCACAGTCCTGTCTGGCCCGTCCCTGCTCCCCGCACCAAGCCCACGGTGCGTGTCCACAGTCCTGTCCGGCCCGTCCCTGCTCCCCGCTCCAGGCCACGGGAAGCGGAGTTGCGCGGTGTGTCGCCAGTGCGCCCGCACAGCCCGGTACGTCCGGTGGACATGCCCAGCACATGCCGTGCTAGGATGGGCATCCAGCCAGGACGAGTGGCTAAACCGGCTCCACGCTTCAGGGCACCAGTACGTGTTCACAGTCCTGTCTGGCCCGTCCCTGCTCCTCGCACCAGGTTAGTGGTGCGTGTCCCCAGTCCTGTCCGGCCCGTCCCTGCTCCCCGCACCAAGTCAGTGGTGCGTGTCCCCAGTCCGGTCCGGCCCGTCCCTGCTCCCCGCACCAGGTCAGTGGTGCGTGTCCCCAGTCCTGTCTGGCCCGTCCCTGTTCCCCGCACCAAGCCCACGGTGCGTGTCCACAGTCCTGTCCGTCCCTGCTCCCCGCACCAGGTTAGTGGTGCGTGTCCCCAGTCCTGTCCGGCCCGTCCCTGCTCCCCGCACCAGGTTAGTGGTGCGTGTCCCCAGTCCTGTCTGGCCCGTCCCTGCTCCCCGCACCAAGTCAGTGGTGCGTGTCCCCAGTCCGGTCCGGCCCGTCCCTGCTCCCCGCACCAAGTCAGTGGTGCGTGTCCCCAGTCCGGTCCGGCCCATCCCTGCTCCCCGCACCAGGTTAGTGGTGCGTGTCCCCAGTCCTGTCCGGCCCGTCCCTGCTCCCCGCACCAGGTTAGTGGTGCGTGTCCCCAGTCCGGCCCGGCCCGTCCCTGCTCCCCGCACCAGGTTAGTGGTGCGTGTCCCCAGTCCTGTCCGGCCCGTCCCTGCTCCCCGCACCAGGTTAGTGGTGCGTGTCCCCAGTCCTGTCCGGCCCGTTCCTGCTCCCCGCACCAGGTTAGTGGTGCGTGTCCCCAGTCCTGTCCGGCCCGTCCCTGCTCCCCGCACCAAGTCAGTGGTGCGTGTCCCCAGTCCTGTCCGGCCCGTCCCTGCTGCCCGCACCAAACCAGTGGTGCGTGTTCCCAGTCCGGCACGGCCCGGGTCCGGTCCACCGGTGCCCAATCCTGTTCCGGGCGACGGCTCCGCTCCAGAGCCTGGGCATGCCGCTCCACAGTGGTCCAGTCCGGGCCAGAGGGGTAGGGCTAAGGTGGAGGCGGGGGGGAGAACACGCCCGGGGCCAGAGCCTCCACCGAGGGTGAGGCGCCCACCCGGATTCCCCCCCCTAATAGACTTAAGTTTGGTGCGCCGGGAGTACGCACCATTGAGGGGGGGGTACTGTCACGCCCTGACCGGGTGAACTCAGGTGTTTTGGGTCAGGGTGGTTTATGTTGGGTGGTTTTCCTGTGTTTGTTTTCTGTTTTGCGTTGGAGCCTTGTGTTGGCTCTATTGGGGAGTATTTCTATGTTGGTTTCTGTCTTCCCAATCAGAGACAGCTGTCGCTAGTTGTCTCTGATTGGGATCTCATTTAAGTTCATTTTCCCCCACGCTGTTGGTGGGGAATTGTATTTGCATTGCTATTCGTAGCCTGTGAAGCTGTTCGTTCGTGGTATCGTTTATTGTTTTGCTGGTTCACCGTTCTAATAAAAATGATGATGAACCAAACCTCCGCTGCGCCTTGGTCCCTCTATAACGACGAACGTTACAAAATCTGACATAGCGAATGCATAAAGGAGTTCTGTATCTATAATTCTTAAAATAATTGTTATGTATTTTGTCAACGTTTATCATGAGTAATTTTGTAAATTCACCGGATGTTTGCGGCGGGTATGCTAGTTCTGAACATCACATGCTAATGTAAAAAGCAGTTTTTTGATATAAATATGAACTTGATTGAACAAAACATGCATGTATTGTATAACATAATGTCCTAGGAGTGTTATCTGATGAAGATCATCAAAGGTTAGTGCTGCATTTAGCTGTGGTTTGGGTTTTTGTGACATATATGCTTGCTTTGAAAATGGCTGTGTAATTATTTTTGGCTGGGTACTCTCCTGACATAATCTAATGTTTTGCTTTCGCTGTAAAGCCTTTTTGAAATCGGACAATGTGGTTGGATTAACGAGAGTCTTATCTTTCAAATGGTGTAAAATAGTCATATGTTTGAGAAATTGAAGTTATAGCATTTTTGAGGTATTTGTATTTCGCGCCACGCGATTCCACTGGCTGTTGAATAGAGTGGGACGCTAACATCCCACCTAGCCCAGAGAGGTTAAGTAGTTTTTTTTTCCACCTGTGTTTGTGGGTAGTTGTATTCTGTTTAGTTTTCTGTTCCTGACAGAACTGTGCGCTTTCGTTTTTCCCTTTGTTATTTTTTCTTTAGTGTTTTGAGTTAAAATAAATATTCATTATGAGCACTCAACACGCTGCGCTTTGGTCCCCTCTCTACGACAGCCGTTACAGCCATCTGTAAATATGAATACAATTATTCAATTATGAGCCTAGTTGGTTTAGCCACGGCAAAAGACAAGAACCTTCCCGCTAGCCATGATTGGCTGAGATAATGGGTGGGCTGGACATGCCGAGAGATGAGTTCGGATTGGTCCGCCATATAGCACGCTTCTGTCTATAACATGAGCTGGTCAGTATGTGTAGGTAATCATTTCTAACAACTTTTTTGAAAGATATCACGTAGTAGAGCTGCAAAAGTGTTGATCTCCACTTTCGGAAGGACCGAGTTTTGAAATCAGTGGAATGCCGGCGGAATTAGAGTATGATAGGAGATGGAGAAAATTCTGGCGCTTGATTGCAAATATGCAGAGGGTGTCGAAAAGAGAACACACAGAATAATGTTGTATAAAACACCTGTCTCCGAATTACATATTCAAACCAATTGCAACCATGGCATCCGTGACAGAGAGGGAGAAGCGTCCATCCATGTATACGGGTAAGATAGTCTAGCTATTCACATTTTCAGATATTAAACATTTCTAATTTTGTCAGAAAGTTGTTTTCATTTCAAGTTAAAGCGTACTGTTAGCTAGCTGGCTAAATGTTAGCTGTCTGGCTCACTAGCTAATGTTACGCGTATGATCTGTGTAGTAATATTATTTGTATCTTAAAACCTGTTGGGGCTACGGGTTAGCAATGAACCCCGAGACGGGATTGCTAGCAAGGCTGGAAATTCAAAACATCAAAAATCTAATAATTTCAATTTCTCAAACAATCAACTATTTTACACCATTTAAAAGATAAACATCTCCTTAATCTAACCACATTGTTCGATTTTCAAAGAGGCTTTACGGCAAAAGCATAAAGTTAGATTATGTTAGGACAGTACATAGCCACAAAAGTACAAACATCCATTTTCAATTCAAGGTCAGGCGTCACCAAAAGCAGAAACCAGCTAAAATTATGCACCAACCTTTGACAATCTCCATCAGATGACACTCCTAGGACATTATGTTATACAATACATGCATTTTTTGTTCCATCAAGTTCATATTTATATCCAAAAACAGCATTTTACAGTAGCGGTGAAATTCAGATTTTTTTCTTCTCTGAAATGCTTCCGGTGAACAACGTTACAATTTACAAAATTACTATTCGAAAACATTGGTAAATTATAATATTGTCATTCAAATAATTATAGTTTAACATTTCGTAAATGCTACTGTATTGCCAGATTTCAAAATAACTTTACTGGGAAATCACAAGTTGCAATAAACCGGGTGCTGTGCTAAGAACAATAGGCTAGGCTATATAGGTTAGCATCATCTTGTAACCATGTAATATCAATAATACTATTGTCAATAATCCCTTACCTTTGATTATCTTCATCCATTGGCACTTCCAGGAATCCCAGGACCACAACAAATGTGGTTTCTTTTGACAAAGTTCATAATTGATGTCCAAATAACTCCAAGTTGTTCCATGTTGTTAGCGCTTCGGTGGCTACTAAAAAATAGCGCGGGGGGGTGTGAAGTCACAGGAAAAAGTTAAAAAAGTATTTAAAAATAATCTATTTACGTTTGTTCAAACATGTCAAACGTTGTTTAGCATCAATCTTTAGAGCCATTTTTAACGTGAAACATCAGTAATGTTTCAACCCGACCTCACCTGTGTCTAGAAAAACGTTTTTGAAAAATGTCTCGCGTCTCATGATGGCGCAGGTGCAGGCAATAATGGAAGTGACAACATCCCAGGGACGTCAACTTCCCTGCATTCTAATTTGGTCTCTGTTAATCATAGACGCTTCAAACAACTTTATAAAGATCGCTGACATCTAGTGGAAGCCGTAGGAGTTGCGAAATGAATCCTTTCTCACTGTGGTATCTAATAAACAATGACACAAAAAAAATAGTACAGCCACAAAATTATTTTTTTCTCTCAGGTTTTCTCAGGTTTTTGCCTGCCATATGAGTTTTGTTATACTTACCATCACCATTCAAACAGTTTTAGAAAATTCAGAGTGTTTTCTATCCAAATCTGGTAATAATATGCATATCCTAGCTTCTGAGTTGGTGTAGGTGGCAGTTAAAAATGGGCACATATTTTTTTCAAATTTCTCAATACTGCCCCCTAGCCCCAACAGGTTTTAAAGCCATTTGCATTGGTAGTTATAACCTAATGTTAGCTAGCTAGTCCGATTTCAGAGCACTCTCGTCTGAGTGTGCCAGAGCGCAGAATAATGGATAAATTTACGAACAGTAAACACCCATTGAATATGGCTGTTGTCAGTAAACGTCGGCAAAAAAACATAAATAAATAGTTTCCAGCAGCACAGTTACAGTCACCAACACTCTGGATAACATGTAAACAACCTAACCAGCTCTGCAAGGGCGAGTTAAATGGTCAGAGTGAGCTGTTCCCTGTCTGGAAGTAGCTAGCAAGCTAGCCAACGTTAGCCAGTTACCTTGGGTGCTTGACAGCTGTTGTTAGGTCAGAACACTCGGATCAACCCTACTCCTCGGCCAGAGCGTCCAGTGTGTGCTCGGAACACTCCAAGAGCGAAATGCTCTGAATTTACAAATGGACAATCTGACAACGTTCTGAGTTTACGAATGCCCAGAGTGCACTATGAGCACACTCTGGCACTCCAGATTGAATTTACAAACACACCCGTAGTATAAACCAGCCTTTAGTTTTGAAATCTTTGGTTGTTTAGCACATGGCCTCACGTGAATCCTTAAAGAGATGGGTGGGGCTAAGGCTTTAGAGGGTGTGAACGATGCAGAATGGGTGTAGAAAAAGAAGAGGTCTCCAGTAGGTTTACCAAAACATTCAAGGGCCACATTCAGGGGCCAGGTTACAAGTTTATCAACTTTCATAGCAGAATTACTTTCTCATTGTTCCTCAACTGCAGTGTATGATATACCTTTTTCTAGCTCTGAGTCTCTGCTTTTATCCAATGTAAAAAACACAATTTCAAATGTTGCTACATAAGACCGAATCGAGCTGGTCGGTCACAATTCAGGTATGTTTATCCCCGTTACATTCCCTTTGCTTCTGTTTAAGAAATAATATTCATAAGTTTCATCATAATGAATACAGTCCTGATCACACGCAAACACAGTTCCCTTTCATAGCAGCCACATACAAACACCATGATCCCTTTGATAGTTATATAATTCCTTCTCGCATCTACATGCTCTCCTCTCAAGTGTTCCCTTCGCTTGTGGACTTCAATGCACAACACATCAGCTGTCTGTGACCAAGAGAAAAAAACTTTCCAAGCTAAACCTTAATATCATAACCATAATTTGCTACACACAGCCTACATCGTTGTCACCATATTAGTTAACGTCAAGTCAACATAGCTACTAGAACTAATGTGTTAGTAAACCCACTACAACCATGCAGAACAGTGTACAAGCAGTTTAGCATTTATACTGACGGGCCACAGTGGAAATAAATGTATAAAACCAAAAGCTGACCTAGACTTGGAAGAGTTCCAGTGTTGGATAGCCAGCTAGGTAACAGCTTTCCTCTCTGTTTGAGCTGGATGTTTGAGTAGGCTAAACCAGCTAGCTGCATTCGCAAGCTAAGTAAGTGAAAGTGAAGAAAAAATAAGAAATAGCTTTCTCTCTTGTTTCTCCTTCATTTTTGAAGAAATTAATTTGTTAAAACTGTTCAACTATAGTCTTTCTCTCTCCTTGAGTAAACTACTCACCACATGTTATGCACTGCAGTGCTAGATAGCTGTATGCTTTCAGTACTAGATTCAATATCTGATCCTTTGATTGGGTGGACAACATGTCAGTTCGTGCTGTAAAATCTCTGATAGGTTGGAGGACGTCGTCCAGAAGTTGTCATTATTGCTGTGTAAGTCTATGGAAGGGGGTGAGAACCATGGTTGTGTATTGAAGTCGATGTACCCAAAGGAGGACGGAAACTAGCTGTCCTCCGGCTACACCATGGTGCTACCCTACAGAGTGCTGTTGAGGCTACTGTAGACCTTCATTGCAAAACATTGTGTTTTAATCAGTTATTTGGTGATGTGAATATATTTAGTATAGTTTTATCTAAAAATGATAACTTTTTTAACGTTTCACTATTTTATTTTTATGAAATTCACTAAGTAGGATGGTCCTCCCTTTCTTCCTCTGAGGAGCCTCCACTGACTCACACACTACACTGACACTCTGAAATAGTCCTTCCAGTATGTGAAGCAGACAGGCCAATCTCCCTCAATACTAAGCAGTTGGGCACAGACACACACACATAGAAGAAAAATAGACACACACATAGAACCCAACCCTGAGGTATACCCAGCCAGATTAAACTATACATTTCTAATGACAATATAGGAATCAGGTGGGTTTTCTCCTTATCTCTCTTGTAGTGTGTGTTAATTGAAATCATTATAAAATCATTCAGGGAAATGAATGATGTTGACTTGAATTACAGGGATGGAGATATCCAAGGACTGAACCAATGAAGGCAAGGGGAGGTTCCCTTTCCAATGGTCAGTGACTCTGAGGTGGTGTGTGTGTGTGTTTGTGTGTGTGTGTGTGCTTGTTTGTGTGTGTGTTTGCGTGTGTCCTCTCTCTCAGTCCCACCTGATAGTTATAATTTGCAGGTTGTTTGTATTGCAGGTTGTTTGTATTGCAGTTACAACTAAGGTGACCTTCAAGGTTAAAGCAACTGGCTGGGTTCCTCCTCTCTCTTCCTTTAACACTAACTGAAAGGGAAAACATTTTCTAAGATAATGGGTTTCTTAGTCAGTGACTCTGAGAATGTTGAGATGTTTTTGTCACATGAACGTTTCTGTTCTTTAAAAACTGCAGACGGAACACTACTATGACAGGGGAAGATGGGGTAAGTCCCCCAGCCTGACAGTCCAGCACTGGGTGCAGGTGAAATGTGTCCAAATATTAGCTTAGCACAGCTTCTACATCAAACCCCATTCACGGCTAACAAGGCTAACACAATCATCTCCCAACACTCTGTCATATGGAATGTATAGGGGCAGGATCTTTCTCCTGACCATGTGACCTTCCCAGGAAAAACTCTTGGCTCTAAACAAGGCCTTAAGCTTTTCCTGGACCAGGTTATGCAATCATGAAATACTCCTGGTCCTGTTAATATTACTGAGCATTATCATACAGCTGGCCCTGTTAATATTACTGAGCATTATCATACAGTTGGCCATGTTAATATTACTGAGCATTATCATACAGATGGCCCTGTTAATATTACTGAGCATTATCATACAGCTGGCCCTGTTAATCTTACTGAGCATTATCATACAGCTGGCCATGTTAATATTACCGAGCATTATCATACAGCTGGCCCTGTTAATATTGCTGAGCATTATCATACAGATGGCCCTGTTAATATTACTGAGCATTATCATACAGCTGGCCATGTAAATATTACCGAGCATTATCATAAAGCTGGTATATTAATATTACCGAGCATTATCATACAGCTGGTCCTGTTAATATTACTGAGCATTATCATACAGCTGGCCATGTAAATATCACCGAGCATTATCATAAAGCTGGTATATTAATTTTACCGAGCATTATCATACAGCTGGTCATGTTAATATTACTGAGCATTATCATACAGCTGGTATATTAATATTACTGAGCATTATCATACAGCTGGTCCTGTTAATATTACTGAGCATTATCATACAGCTGGCCCTGTTAATATTACTGAGCATTATCATACAGCTGGCCCTGTTAATATTACTGAGCATTATCAAACAGCTGGTCCTGTTAATATTACTGAGCATTATCATACAGCTGGCCCTGTTAATATTACTGAGCATTATCATACAACTGGTCCTGTTAATATTACTAAGCTTTATCATACAGCTGGTCCTGTTAATATTACTGAGCATTATCATACAGCTGGTATATTAATATTACTGAGCATTATCATACAGCTGGCCCTGTTAATATTACTGAGCATTATCATACAGCTGGCCCTGTTAATATTACTGAGCATGATCATACAGCTGGCCCTGTTAATATTACTGAGCATTATCATACAGCTGGCCCTGTTAATATTACTGAGCATGATCATACAGCTGACCCTGTTAATATTACCGAGCATTATCATACAACTGGTGATATTATTATCGCTGAGCATTATCATACTGCCGGTATATTATTATCGTTGAGCATTATCATACAGCTGGTAATATTATTATCGCTGAGCATTATGATATCATCCTTCCATCATATGAGAACAATGTAGAGAATGTCTAATGAAGTCACACACGCCCAGAAAGGAGAAGATATTACATTATTTCATGTTAACATGTTGCTTATCACAAGTGTGTTTCTAGCGACCTGAAAACACAAGAACAATATAACTACTGTAATACAGTAGCTTCAGAAAGTATTCACACCCACTGACTTTTCCACATGTTAATGTGTTATAGCATGAATTTAAAATTGATTTAATTAAGATTTTGTGTCACTGGCCTACGCACAATATCCCATTATGTCAAAGTGGAGTTATGTTTTAAAAAAGTATACAAATTAATAAAAAATGTAAAGCTGAAATGTCTTGAGTCAATAAGTATTCCTTTGTTATGACAAGCCTAAATAAGTTCAGGAGTAAAAATGTGCTTAACAAGTCACAATAATTTACATGCTCACATATGGAATTACTTTAAGAAGGTCATGAAATGGATAAGTTAGCTATTTGATGTGGAATTTTAGGGCTCCTTTAGGTATCCCCCAAAAATGGTCCTGTATCTAGGAGATATATATATATATATATATATATATATATATACTGCTCCAAAAAATAAAGGGAACACTTAAACAACACAATGTAACTCCAAGTCAATCACACTTCTGTGAAATCAAACTGTCCACTTAGGAAGCAACACTGATTGACAATAAATTTCACATGCTGTTGTGCAAATGGAATAGACAACAGGTGGAAATTATAGGCAATTAGCAAGACCTCCTGCAGGCCACAAATGTGCATGTGTCTGCTCAAACGGTCAGAAACAGACTCCATAAGGGTGGTATATTGGCCCGACGTCCACAGGTGGGGGTTGTGCTTACAGCCCAACACCGTGCAGGACGTTTGACATTTGCCAGAGAACACCAAGATTGGCAAATTCGCCACTGGCGCCCTGTGCTCTTCACAGATGAAAGCAGGTTCACACTGAGCACATGTGACAGACGTGACAGAGTCTGGAGACGCTGTGGAAAATGTTCTGCTGCCTGCAACATCCTCCAGCATGACCGGTTTGGCGGTGGGTCACTCATGGTGTGGGGTGGCATTTCTTTGGGGGGCCGCACAGCCCTCCATGTGCTCGCCAGAGGTAGCCTGACTGCCGTTAGGTACCGAGATGAGATCCTCAGACCCCTTGTGAGACCATATGCTGGTGCGGTTGGCCCTGGTTTCCTCCTAGTGCAAGACAATGCTAGACCTCATGTGGCTGGAGTGTGTCAGCAGTTCCTGCAAGAGGAAGGCATTGATGCTATGGACTGGCCCGCACGTTCCCCAGACCTGAATCCAATTGAGCACATCTGGGACATCATGTCTCGCTCCATCCACCAACGCCACGTTGCACCACAGACTGTCCAGGAGTTGGCGGATGCTTTAGTCCAGGTCTGGGAGGAGATCCCTCAGGAGACCATCCGCCACCTCATCAGGAGCATGCCCAGACATTGTAGGGAGGTCATACAGGCATGTGGAGGCCACACACACTACTGAGCCTCATTTTGACTTGTTTTAAGGACATTACAGTGGGGCAAAAAAGTATTTAGTCAGCCACCAATTGTGCAAGTTCTCCCACTTAAAAAGATGAGAGAGGCCTGTAATTTTCATCATAGGTACACGTCAACTATGACAGACAAAATGAGAGAAAAACATCCAGAAAATCACATTGTAGGATTTTTTATGAATTTATTTGCAAATTATGGTGGAAAATAAGTATTTGGTCACCTACAAACAAGCAAGATTTCTGGCTCTCACAGACCTGTAACTTCTTCTTTAAGAGGCTCCTCTGTCCTCCACTCGTTACCTGTATTAATGGCACCTATTTGAACTTGTTATCAGTATGAAAGACACCTGTCCACAACCTCAAACATCACACTCCAAACTCCACTATGGCCAAGACCAAAGAGCAGTCAAAGGACACAAGAAACAAAATTGTAGACCTGCACCAGGCTGGGAAGAATGAATCTGCAATAGGTAAGCATCTTGGTTTGAAGAAATCAACTGTGGGAGCAATTATTAGGAAATGGAAGACATACAAGACCACTGATAATCTCCCTCGATCTGGGGCTCCACGCAAGATCTCACCCTGTGGGGTCAAAATGATCACAAGAACGGTGAATGACCTGCAGAGAGCTGGGACCAAAGTAACAAAGCCTACCATCAGTAACACACTACGCCGCCAGGGACTCAAATCCTGCAGTGCCAGACGTGTCCCCCTGCTTAAGCCAGTACATGTCCAGGCCCATCTGAAGTTTGCTAGAGAGCATTTGGATGATCCAGAAGAGGATTGGGAGAATGTCATATGGTCAGATGAAACCAAAATATAACTTTTTGGTAAAAACTGAACTCGTCGTGTTTGGAGGACAAAGAATGCTGAGTTGCATCCAAAGAACACCATACCTACTGTGAAGCATGGGGGTGGAAACATCATGCTTTGGGGCTGTTTTTCTGCAAAGGGACCAGGACGACTGATCCGTGTAAAGGAAAGAATGAATGGGGCCATGTATCGTGAGATTTTGAGTGAAAACCTCCTTCCATCAGCAAGGGCATTGAAGATGAAACGTGGCTGGGTCTTTCAGCATGACAATGATCCCAAACACACCGCCCGGGCAACGAAGGAGTGGCTTCGTAAGAAGCATTTCAAGGTCCTGGAGTGGCCTAGCCAGTCTCCAGATCTCAACCCCATAGAAAATCTTTGGAGGGAGTTGAAAGTCCGTGTTGCCCAGCGACAGCCCCAAAACATCACTGCTCTAGAGGAGATCTGCATGGAGGAATTGGCCAAAATACCAGCAACAGTGTGTGAAAACCTTGTGAAGACTTACAGAAAACGTTTGACCTGAGTCATTGCCAACAAAGGGTATATAACAAAGTACTGAGATAAACTTTTATTGACCAAATACTTACTTTCCACCATAATTTGCAAATAAATTCATAAAAAATCCTACAATGTATTTTCTGAATTTTTTTTCTCATTTTGTCTGTCATAGTTGAAGTGTACCTATGATGGGAGAACTTGCACAATTGGTGGCTGACTAAATACTTTTTTGCCCCACTGTACATCAAAGTTGGATCAGCCTGTAGTGTGGTTTTCCACTTTAATTTTGAGTGTGACTCCAAATCCAGACCTCCATGGATTGATAAATTGGATTTCCATTGATTTTTTTTGTGTGATTTTGTTGTCAGCACATTCATCTATGTAAAGAAAAAAGTATTTAATAAGATTATTTCATTCATTCAGATCTAGGATGTGTTATTTTAGTGTTCCCTTTATTTTTTTGAGCAGTATATATATACTGCTAACCTACAAAGCATTACATGGGCTTGCTTCTACCTATCTTTCCGATTTGGTCCTGCCGTACATACCTACATGTACGCTACGGTCAAAAGACGCAGGCCTCCTAATTGTCCCTAGAATTTCTAAGCAAACAGCTGGTGGCAGGGCCTTCTCCTATAGAGCTCCATTTTTATGGAATGGTCTGCCTACCCATGTGAGAGACGCAGACTCGGTCTCAACCTATAAGTCTTTATTGAAGACATCTCTTCAGTAGGTCCTATGATTGAGTGTAGTCTGGCCCAGGAGTGTGAAGGTGAACGGAAAGGCACTGGAGCAACAAACCACCCTTGCTGTCTCTGCCTGGCCGGTTCCCCTCTCTCCACTGGGATTCTCTGCCTCTAACCCAATTACAGGGGCTGAGTCACTGGCTTACTGCTGCTCTTCCATGCCGTCCCTAGGAGGGGTGCGTCACTTGAGTGGGTTGAGTCACTGACGTGGTCTTCCTGTCTGGGTTGGCACCCCCCTTGGGTTGTGCCGTGGCGGAGATGTTTGTGGGCTATACTCGGCCTTGTCTCAGGATGGTAAGTTGGTGGTTGAAGTTATCCCTCTAGTGGTGTGGGGGCTGTGCTTTGGCAAAGTGGGTGGGGTTATATCCTGCCTGTTTGGCCCTGTCCGGGGGTATCATCGGATGGGGCCACAGTGTCTCCTGACCCCTCCTGTCTCAGCCTCCAGTATTTATGCTGCAGTAGTTTATGTGTCGAGGGGCTAGGGTCAGTATGTTAACTGGAGTATTTCTCCTGTCTTAATCCGGTGTCCTGTGTGAATTTAAGTATGGTCTCTCTAATTCTCTCTTTCTCTTTCTTTCTTTCTCTCTCTCGGACAACCTGAGCCCTAGGACCATGCCTCAGGACTACCTGGCATGATGACTCCTTGTTGTCCCCAGTCCACCTGGCCATGCTGCTTCTCCAGTTACAACTGTTCTGCCTGCGGCTATGGAATCCTGACCTGATCACTGTGATTACTATTACTTAACCATGCTGATCATTTATGAACATTTGAACATCTTGGCCATGTTCTGTTTTAATCTCCACCCGGCACAGCCAGAAGAGGACTGGCCACCCCTCATAGCCTGGTTCCTCTAGGTTTCTTCCTAGGTTTTGGCCTTTCTAGGGAGTTTTTCCTAGCCACCGTGCTTCTACACCTGCATTGCTTGCTGTTTGAGGTTTTAAGCTGGGTTTCTGTACAGCACTTTGATATATCAGCTGATGTAAGAAGGGCTATATAAATACATTTGATTTAAATAAATTTGATTTGATATTTTTACACACACTTAACCCCTTATTTTTGTTTCCAAAAAACACTTCCATTCATTTGTATGGGATACCTTCAGACAAACCCAAAACTACTTCCATACTTCCATTCATTTGTATGCGATACCTTTTGACGAGTCTCATGACACTTGTGGGGGTCATTCAGAAGCTTGATTTTTGGGGTGTCTCCTGGTCTGACAAACAGCACTGTACATCTGCTACTTTCCACCGCAGATGTGGAAGGGTGACATAGGCGGATGCGGTATTGTAATGAACATGATGGGAGACAGAGAGCTCGTTTCAAGCTCAGGTCGCAGCAGGTGTTTATTGTAAAGGACCACAGGAGGAGGCAGGTAGCTGGGTCCAGAGGCAGGCAGAAGGTCATACACAGAGGGTCCAAACAGGCAACAGTACAGGCAGGGAAAAGGCTAGTAACGTCGTCCGGGAGATCAGGCAATAGGTTAATAACAGGAAATCCGATAGGCTAAAGTACAGGCAGTGAATTGGGAAAAGAAGTCGTTAGTGAGGCAGGCAAAAACTATCATACACCGGAGGATAAAATTATGGGAAAAACAGAGCTCCGAATAGAAGTGTGTCACAAAACATCTGGAGAGTGAGCTGCGTTCAAGGGATCTATGTGTTTGGGAGTGTAAGTTGGAAGCAGACGTTACAGGTATATTGAGATGCAGCCCAAACAAAACAGATATTTCTAGCTTAAACTGACAGATTTTAATGGGGCTTTTGCTATTATGTTACTGGTCCGTCAATAAACTCCACAGGTTTTTTAACATGCTTTTTGAATGATTACCTCATCTCGGTACCTCACACATACAATTATCTGTAAGGTCCTTCGGTCGATCAGTGAATTTCAAACACAGATTCAACTACAAAGACCAGGGAGGTTTTCCAATGCCTCGCAAAGAAGAGCACCTATTGGTAGATGTGTAAAAATAAAAAAAGCAGACATTGAATATCCCGTTGAACATTGTGTTGTTATTAATTACACTTTGGATTATCAATACACCCAGTCAATACAAAGATACAGGCGTCCTTCCTAAGTCAGTCGTCGGAGAGGAAGTAAACCGCTCAGGGATTTAATTAATCATCAGGCCAATGGTGACATTAAAACAGTTACAGAGTTTAATTGCTGTGATAGGAGAAAAATGAGGATGGATCAACAACATTGTAGTTACTCCACAATACTAACCTAAATGGCAGAGTGAAAATAAGGCAGCTTGTAAAGAATAAAAATATGCCAAAACATGCATCCTGTTTGCATTAAGGCACTTAAGTAAAACTACAAAAAATGTGGCAAAGAAATTAACTTTTTATCCTGAATACAAAGCGTTATGTTTGGGACAAATCCAACACAACGCATCACAGAGTCCCACTTTTCATATTTTCAAGCATGGTGGTGACTGCATCATGTTATGGGTATGCTTGTCATCAGCAAGAACTAGGGAGTTTTTCAGGATAAATAGAAACGGAATAGAGCTAAGCACAGGCAAAATTCTAAAGTAAAACCTGGTTTCCAACAGACACTAGAAGACAAATTTAGCTTTTAGCAGGACAACAACCTAAACACAAGGCCAGATTCATGCTGGAGTTGCTTACCATGACAACATTGAATGTCCCTGACTGGCCTAGTTATAGTTTTGACTTAAATTCGCTTGAAAATCTAAGGCAAGACTTAAAAATGGCTGTCTAGCTATGATCAACAAACAACTTGAGTTTGAAAAATGTGCAAATATTGTACAATCCAGGTGTGCACAGCTCTTAGAGACTTACCCAGAAAGACTCACAGCTGTAATAACTGCCAAAGGTGATTCTAACCTTGTATTTACTCAAGGTTGGGAATACTTGTGTAAATTAGATATTTCTGTATTTCATTTTTTATAAAATGGCACCAACAAAAAAATAAGTACATTTTCACTTTGTCATTATGTGATTTTGTGTGTAGATGGGCCAGAATTATATATTTCTTTATCAATTTTGAATTCAGGCTGTAACACCACAACAAAATGTGGAATACGTTAAGGGGTATGAATACTTTCTGAAAGCACTGTACATGGACAAGACAAAAGAGACTTCATAGTAACTATAAAGGGAATAACTGACACAATCCATGAGGCACTATGAGGAATACAGTTCTGTCCATACACCCATAGCTGCCAAAGATAGCTTCATGTTTAACAGCGCAAGTTATTATAAGTGCAACCGTTGGATTTTACTATAAACGCAAAATGTCTTATGTAATCTTTGTGCTTATTGAATGAGGCTTCCGGCAGGCAGAGCAGAGATGTATATTAAATGCAGAACAAACTGGTTGAACTGCGGAATGATAATTAATATTTGTCTTAGAGTAGTACATCAAAGACTTAACCAGTTAGGCTATTAGGGATTCTGTTAGCTACAAAAATATGGGGAAACAAGTGTTCACAAAGGTAGGCACACAGACGCACGCACGCACACACGCACACACGCACACAAAACAACTCCACTCTTGAATATACAACATATCTGATCCATCCAAGCTATCCAAAACACCATATTTATATATCTAATTTTCAACGTTTGAGCTTTTTTTTTTTTTTTACAATTTTTAATTGTTTCTTTTGAGGGATCATCAATCAAATCTTCCTGAATTAAGAGTCATGAATAAAAATCTTGCCAGTCACCAGTGTTGCAGCTCTGCACAGTGGGGTCTTTACTCTTTATCGCCGCTCCCTAATCACTCATAAAAGCTAATTTCTCTCCACGGGGCCCAGCTTGACCAAGTTTCAGGGCAGGCCTGGGGAAGCCATTAAAACCCTATTAAACGAGTATTTGCTCTCTAACACATACCAGGTGGACGTGCAAGCACACACGCGCACAACCAAAAACACACAAACAAGTTAGGATACACACACAAACATGCACATGTATGTACCCACACACATACACAGTCAAACGCACTCATAGCCATGAGACTGAAAGGGGTTATTATTTACAGCCAGGCCGTTAAATAACCCTAACCCTCTACCACTGAGAGACTCATCAGATATATAACCACATACATTTTGGGTTGGCAGGTAGCCTAGTGGTTAAAGCATTGGACTAGTAACCAGAAGGTTTCAAAATCAAATCCCTTAGCTGACAAAGTAAAAATCTGTTGTTCTGCCCCTGAACAAGACAGTTAACCCACTGTTCCTAGGCCGTCATTGAAAATATGAATTAGTTCTTAACTGACTTGCCTAGTAAAATACAAAAAATACATTTCTATATCACACACAATGATTTATTGTTTCCCAAAACCTCATATTTGGTTGGATGACAGGCACATTTTATGTGGTACTCAGTGCGGGAAAAAGATATTGATTTGACGTTTGAATTCTAATTGTGATTTTAACTGGTGAATTATTCCATGGAGAAACACTGGAACTGGTTGGCTGGGCTGAGAAACATAGAGGTTAAGTCCTTTGCTGATGTGCATTAGTCCTACAGTCACACTTCACAAATATAGAAGGGGAAGAGAAGAATGGATTGGGAAGGGAGAGAGAGATGGGGGGGAGGGAGAGAGAGGGGGTGAGGGAGGGAGGGAACGAGAGAGGGGGGGAACGAGAGAGAGAGGGGGGGAGGGAGGGAGGGGGTGGGAGGGAGGGAGGGAGACAGAGCGAGAGGGGGGATAGAGAGAGAGAAGGAAGGAAGGAAGGAAGGAAGGAAGGAAGGAAGGAAGGAAGGAAGGAAGGAAGGAGAGAGAGAGAAAAAAAAGACAGAGAGAGAGAGAGGGAGACAGAGAGAGGGAGACAGAGAGAGAGAGCGAGACAGAGAGAGAGAGCGAGACAGAGAGAGAGCGAGACAGAGAGAGAGAGAGAGCAAGGTGGTGGGGGGAGAAAGAGAGGGGGGAGAGAGAGGGGGGAGAGAGATATAGATAGAGAGGAAGGGGAAGGAGGGAAAGAGAAAGAGAGACACAGGTAACTTCCACAAAACTCTAGATGAGCTGAGAGACAAGGCATGAAGGACCTTCTACACCATCAAAAGGAACATCAAATTCAACATACCAATTATAATCTGGCTAAAAATACTTGAATCAGTCATAGAACCCACTGCCCTTTATGGTTGTGAGGTCTGGGGTCTGCTCACCAACCAAGAATTCACAAAATGGGACAAACACCATGCAGAATTCTGCAAAAATATCCTCTGTATACAAAGTAAAACACCAAATAATGCATGCATAGCAGAATTAGGCCGAAACCCGATAATTATCAAAATCCAGAAAAGAGCCTACAACCACCTAAAAGGAAGTGATTCTCAAACCTTCCTTTACAAAGCCATCACCTACAGAGAGATGAACCTGGAGAAGAGTCCACTAAGCAAGCTGGTCCTGGCGCTCTGTTCACAAACACAAACAGACCCCACAAAGCCCCAGGACAGCAACACAATTAGATCCAACCAAATCATGAGAAAACAAAAAGATAACTACTTGACACATGGGAAAGAATTAACAAAAAAAACAGTGTAAACTAGAATGCTATTTGGACCTAAACAGAGAGTACACAGTGGCAGAATACCTGACCACTGTGACTGACCCTAACTAAAGGAAAGCTTTGACTATGTACAGACTTTCCTTGCTATTGAGAAAGACTGCCGTAGGCAGACCTGGCTCTCAAGAGACGACAGGCTATGTGCACACTGGCCACAAAATGAGGTGTAAACTGAGCTGCACTTCCTATCCTCCTGCCAAATGTATGACCATATTAGAGACACATATTTCCCTCAGATTACACAGATCCACAATGAATTAGAAAACAAACCCAATTTGAATAAATTCCAATATCTATTGTGTGAAATACCACATTTGTGTGCCATCACAGCAGCAAGATGTGTGACCTGTTGCCACAAAGAAAAAGGCAACCAGTGAAGAACAAACACCATTATAAATACAACCCATATTTATGTTTATTTAAATTCCATTTTTGTACTGTAACTATTTGCATATAATATGACATTTGTAATGTCTTTATTATTTTCGAACTTTTGTGAGTGTAATGTTTACTGCTATTTTATTTATTGTTTATTTCACTTTTGTTTATTATCTACTTCACTTGCTTTGGCAATGTAAACATATGTTTCCCATGCCATTAAGGCCCTTAAATTGAAATTGAATTGAATTGAAATTGAATTGAGAGAGGGGGTGGGGGGAGAGAGAAACAGAGGGTGCAGTTTGGAGAAAGATGAATGATGGAGTCTAAATGAAATGTCACTCCCAGTAATGGGGAAAGGGCCCAGCCAGAAAGCAGGTCACTTACATTACAAAACATATACTCAGGCAGTTGTCCCTCAGGCAGCACATGCTTGTTAACATTAGCTTCCCCTCCAAAAAAAAGGAGGGTGGGATGTTGGGCAAAAAATAAATGCTTTTGTACGTGGCCCCTCATCTCTGGGACTGCCATCATCCCCAGCATTATCAGCCTAACTGCTCTTCTCACAGGACACACACAGATGTACACACTCACACACACACACACGCACACACACATGCACACAAACGTTCAAAAGCACACGCATGCACGTACACACACACCCAGATTATGTCCAGGGAGTCAGTCCTGGCACATTTCTAGAGGGCTAGAGGACTCTATGCACTATGCTTTCATAGATTGAATGATTCAAAGCTATCGCGGGGCTTCAGTGTGAATCCAGGGACTGTTTATAATCTAGGACAGTTCACTGAGTCATTAGTGGTCTGGTGTCTGGAGGAAAAGTTCTAATCATGGGCAGAGTCTTTTCTGTTTGTAGATACTGAAGGCTCCATGGCAATAAACTCTCACACTCCTTCTCTCTCTCTCGCACTCCATCTCTCCCTCCCACTCCATCTCTCTCTCTCTCTCACTCCATCTCTCTATCTCTCTCTCTCTCTCTCTCTCTCTCGCACTCCATCTCTCCCTCCCACTCCATCTCTCTCTCTCTCACTCCATCTCTCAATCTCTCTCTCTCTCTCTCTCTCGCACTCCATCTCTCCCTCCCACTCCATCTCTCTCTCTCTCGCACTCCATCTCTCTATCTCTCGCACTCCATCTCTCCCTCCCACTCCATCTCTCTCTCTCTCTCACTCCATCTCTCTCTCTCACTCCATCTGTCTCTCTCTCTCACTCCATCTCTCCCTCCCACTCCATCTCTCTCTCTCACTCCATCTCTCTCTCTCTCACACTCCATCTCTCTCTCACACTCCATCTCTCTCTCTCTCTCTCGCACTCCATCTCTCTCTCACACTCCATCTCTCTCTCACTCCATCTCTCTCTCTCGCAATCCATCTCTCTCTCTCGCAATCCATCTCTCTCGCACTCCATCTCTCTCTCTCTCACACTCCATCTCTCTCTCTCTCACTCTTTTTCTTTTTCACACTCTCTTCTCTATCCCTCTCTGTCTCCCTCTCTGTCTCCCTCTCTGTCTATGTCTCTGTCTCTGTCTCCCTCTCTGTCTCGGTCTCCCTCTCTATCCCTCTCTGTCTCTGTCTATGTCTCTGTCTCCCTCTCTATCCCTCTCTGTCTCTGTCTATGTCTCTGTCTCCCTCTCTATCCCTCTCTGTCTCTGTCTCCCTCTCTATCCCTCTCTGTCTATGTCTCTGTCTCCCTCTCTATCCCTCTCTGTCTCTGTCTATGTCTCTGTCTCCCTCTCTATCCCTCTCTGTCTCTGTCTCCCTCTCTATCCCTCTCTGTCTCTGTCTATGTCTCTGTCTCCCTCTCTATCCCTCTCTGTCTCTGTCTCCCTCTCTATCCCTCTCTGTCTCTGTCTATGTCTCTGTCTCCCTCTCTATCCCTCTCTGTCTATGTCTCTGTCTCCCTCTCTGTCTCTGTCTATGTCTCTGTCTCCCTCTCTATCCCTCTCTGTCTCTGTCTATGTCTCTGTCTCCCTCTCTATCCCTCTCTGTCTCTGTCTAATCTCCCATCCCTCAGGGTTTATAGAATCGCGTCATAAAGAATCTCACTTTAATCCTTCCTAGATCTGGGCTCCTCTCCTCCCTCAAGCATGTTCTTTTTTCTCCTCAGTTTTTTTTCAGGGGAGCATTTGTGTGTGTGTTTATTTGTGTGGTTGTGTGTGTGTGTGTGTGTGTGTGTGTGTGTGTGTGTGTGTGTGTGTGTGTGTGTGTGTGTGTGTGTGTGTGTGTGTGTGTGTGTGTGTTAGGGGAGTGTTCAGTCCGTCATTGAAATGTGTTCTTTGCCGTCAGGCTATAGGGCTCAGGGGAGTTTGACCCTTATGGTCCCATTTATATTCATTGACGTATGTGTGTGTGTGTGTGTTTGTGTGTGTGTGTTTGTGTGTGTGTGTTTGTGTGTGTGCGCTGGGAACGGGTTTTTCTATATGCACATATAACCGTAAACCACACCCCATCATCATCACCTTCATCATCACCATCACCATCATCATCACCATTACCATCATCACCATCACCATCATCACTATCATCATCACCATCATTATTACTATCATCACAATCATCACCATCATTACCATCACCACCATCACCATCACCATCATCACCTTAATCATCACCATCATCACCATTATCATCACCATCACCATCTTCATCATCATCACCATCATCACCATCACCACCATCACCATCTTCATCATCATGATCACCATCATCATTACTATCATCACTATCATCACCATCTTCATCATCACCATCATCATCACCACCATCATCACCATCACCACCACCACCACCATCACCATCACCACCATCATCACCATCATCACCATCAACTTCATCACCACCACCACCATCATCACCACCACCATCATAACCACCATCATCATCACCACCACCACCATCATCACCACCACCACCATCAGCTTCATCACCATCACCACTACCATCATCATCACCACCACCACCATCATCATCACCATCATCACCACCACCATCACCACCATCATCATCATCACCATCATCACCATCATCATCACCACCATCACCATCACCTCCACCAACATCACCTCCATCATCACCATCATCACCATCATCATCACCACCATCACCTCCACCAACATCACCTCCATCATCACCATCACCATCATCACCATCACCATCATCACCATCATCATCACCATACTATCAGTGATTCGGAGGGAAACCAAATGCCCCCCCGCTAACACCCAAACAGGTGCAGACAAGCTGGCTGGTGTGTTTATAGATGTATTCAATAGCTCCCTATCCCAGTCTGTTGTCCCCACATGCTTCAAGATGGCCACCATTGTTCCTGTACCTAAGAAAGCAAAGGTCACTGAACTAAATTACTATCGCCCAGTAGCACTCACTTCTGTCATCATGAAGTGCTTTGAGAGACTAGTCAAGGATCATATCACCTCCACGTTACCTGCCCCCCCCCCCCACTTCAATTTGCTCACCGCCCCAATAGATCAACAGACGATGCAATCGCCACTACGCTGCACACTGCCCTATCCCATCTGGACAAGAGGCATACCTATGTAAGAATGCTGTTCATTGACTATAGCTCAGCATTCAACACCATAGTACCCTCCAAGCTCATCATCAAACTCGAGGCCCTGGGTCTGAACCCCGCCCTGTGTAACTGGGTCCTGGACTTTCTGACGGGTTGCTTCCTACGTTGATCTTCAACACTGGGGCCCCGAAAGGGTGTGTGCTCAGCCCTCTCCTGTACTCCCTGTTCACCCACGACTGCGTGGCCATGCACGCCTCCAACTCAATCATCAAGTTTGCAGACGACACAACAGTAGTAGGCTTGATTACCAACAATGATGAGACAGCCTACAGGGAGGAGGTGGGAGTGTGGTGCCAGGAAAATAACCTCTCACTCAAATTAAACTCAGGAGATGATCGTGGACTTCAGGAAACAGCAGAGGGAGCACCCCTCTATCCACATCGACGGTACCGCAGTGGAGAAGGTGAAAAGCTTCATGTTCCTCGGCGTACACATCACAGACAAACTGAAATGGTCCACCAACACAGACCGTGTGGTGAAGAAGTCGCAACAGTGGAGGCTAAAGAAATTTGGCTTAACACCTAAAACCCTGACAAACTTTTACAGATGCACAATTGAGAACATCCTGTCGGGCTGTATCACCGCCTGGTACGGCAACTGCACCGCCCACAACAGCAAAGCTCTCCAGAGGGTGGTGCGGTCTGCCCAACACATTACCGGGGGCAAACTCCTGGACACCTACAGTGCCCGATGCCATAGGAAGGCCAAAAAGATCATCAAGGATCACCCAGCATCAAAGCTGGGACCGAGAGACTGAAAAACAACTTCTATCTCAGGGACACCAGACTGCTAAACAGCCTTCACTAACACATCAGAGGAGGCTGCCTATAGACATAGATTAGAAATCACTGGCCATTTTAAGGAAATGAAACACTAGCCACTTTGAATAATGTCTCCGTATCTTGCATTACTCATCTCATATGTATAAACTGTACTCTATACTATTCTACGGTATCTTAATCACTTTAATTGTAATGGTTCACTTTAAGTGTAAATATTGCATCACCCATCTCATATGTATATACTGTATTCAATACTATGCCACTGTATCTTAGTCCAATGTCGCTCTGACATACACTACCGTTCAAAAGTTTGGGGTCATTTAGATATGTCCTTGTTTTTGAAAGAAAATAAGGTTTTTTTTCTCATTAAAACAACATCAAATTGATCAGAAATACAGTGTAGTCATTGTTAATGTTGTAAATGACTAGTGTAACATCCTACAGCGAGTGACTGTGGCTAGCTGGTTCATAATTGATCTTAGAAGCCTTGTTCAGAAAGAGCTTACTAAGCAGTTTTACCACCAATCTAATTGACTAAACACATATTCCTCAACAGAATGAAACAGAACAATGACCTGACCTAAACACCTGGTTCCTATTCATCAGGCCACACTGTAACAAAATGTTCTGCAACGGAAAACAAAAAACAAGCATATCTTATTGGACAATTCAAGGTAGTCCCTCCCTGTTTCGGTCCATTTTATTTTTGTTTGGTGCCTAATGAATACAACCCTGGTCCACTGCCCTTATGTGGGATAATTAAACCAAACATGACACCTGTACCTTAATGACATCATTACCTTGTAGAGATGTAACTATACCGTGTTGAGGTATCATCTTAGTTGAATTAGTGTAAACAGCTTGCCCAGGTGTCAGAGTGAGAGAGCTAACGTAGGCCTCTGGGGAAAATGACCATCGTAGTTACATATCTTCTTGACTCTGTCATGGACAGTGGGTGGGTTATCTTTAACGGTGTTATAATAACAGCAGTAACATTGTTACTGTAACATACAGAACGAGAGGAAGAAAATGGTCACAGCTGCCTGTTTAAATTGTAATGATGCAAGAACATGTCAGACTATCCTCGTGTAGAATATTTGATAGACGACTGGCAGACAAACAGATGCTTCAGTAACTTATTGTCCATGATCCTCAAAGCTCCTTCAGATAGGAGGGAGAAGGGCTAGAGAGTACACACACACACAGAATGAGGTATCAATCAGATGCCTCAATCATTCCTCTGTCTGGACACCACAGCCTGAACTACTCCTCTGTCTGGACACCACATCCTGAACCGTTCCTCTGTCTGGACACCACAGCCTGAACCACTCCTCTGTCTGGACACCACATCCTGAACCGTTCCTCTGGCTGGACACCACAGCCTGAACCACTCCTCTGTCTGGACACCACAGCCTGAACCGATCCTCTGGCTGGACACCACAGCCTGAACCACTCCTCTGTCTGGACACCACATCCTGAACCGTTCCTCTGTCTGGACACCACAGCCTGAACCACTCCTCTGTCTAGACACCACATCCAGAA
Organism: Salmo trutta; assembly: GCF_901001165.1. Classification (NCBI taxonomy): domain Eukaryota; kingdom Metazoa; phylum Chordata; class Actinopteri; order Salmoniformes; family Salmonidae; genus Salmo; species Salmo trutta. The sequence continues at coordinate 7,934,928 of NC_042981.1, read as the reverse complement.
CCACTCCTCTGTCTAGACACCACATCAAGAACCACTCCTCTGTCTAGACACCACATCAAGAACCACTCCTCTGTCTGGACACCACAGCCTGAACCATTCCTCTGTCTGGACACCACAGCCTGAACCACTCCTCTGTCTAGACACCACAGCCTGAACCACTCCTCTGTCTGGACACCACAGCCTGAACCACTCCTCTGTCTGGACACCACCGCCTGAACCACTCCTCTGTCTAGACACCACAGCCTGAACCACTCCTCTGTCTGGACACCACAGCCTGAACCACTCCTCTGTCTGGACACCACCGCCTGAACCACTCCTCTGTCTAGACACCACAGACTGAACCACTCCTCTGTCTAGACACCACAGCCTGAACCACTCCTCTGTCTGGACACCACAGCCTGAACCACTCCTCTGTCTGGACACCACATCCTGAACCACTCCTCTGTCTAGACACCACAGCCTGAACCACTCCTCTGTCTGGACACCACAGCCTGAACCACTCCTCTGTCTAGACACCACAGACTGAACCACTCCTCTGTCTGGACACCACAGCCTGAACCACTCCTCTGTCTGGACACCACAGCCTGAACCACTCCTCTGTCTAGACACCACATCCTGAACCACTCATCTGTCTGGACACCACAGCCTGAACCACGCCCCTGTCTGGACACCACAGCCTAAACCACTCCTCTGTCAGGACACCACAGCCTGAACCATGCCCCTGTCTGGACACCACAGCCTGAACCACTCCTCTGTCTGGACACCACAGCCTGAACCACTCCTCTGTCTGGACACCACAGCCTGAACCACTCCTCTGTCTAGACACCACAGCCTGAACCACTCCTCTGTCTGGACAACACAGCCTGAACCACTCCTCTGTCTGGACACCCCATCCTGAAACACTCCTCTGTCTGGACACCACAGCCTGAACCACTCCTCTGTCTAGACACCACAGCCTGAACCACTCCTCTGTCTAGACACCACAGCCTGAACCACTCCTCTGTCTGGACACCACAGACTGAACCACTCCTCTGTCTAGACACCACAGCCTGAACCACTCCTCTGTCTGGACACCACAGCCTGAACCACTCCTCTGTCTGGACACCACATCCTGAACCACTCCTCTGTCTAGACACCACAGACTGAACCACTCCTCTGTCTAGACACCACAGCCTGAACCACTCCTCTGTCTGGACACCACAGCCTGAACCACTCCTCTGTCTGGACACCACATCCTGAACCACTCCTCTGTCTAGACACCACAGCCTGAACCACTCCTCTGTCTGGACACCACAGCCTGAACCATGCCCCTGTCAGGACACCACAGCCTGAACCATGCCCCTGTCTGGACACCACAGCCTGAACCACTCCTCTGTTTGGACACCACAGCCTGAACCACTCCTCTGTCTGGACACCACAGCCTGAACCATGCCCCTGTCTGGACACCACATCGTGAACCACTCCTCTGGCTGGACACCACAGCTTGAACCACTCCTCTGTCTGGACACCACAGCCTGAACCATGCCCCTGTCTGGACACCACAGCCTGAACCACTCCTCTGTCTGGACACCACATGCTGAACCACTCCTCTGTCTGGACACCACAGCCTGAACCATGCCCCTGTCTGGACACCACAGCCTGAACCACTCCTCTGTCTGGACACCACATCCTGAACCACTCCTCTGTCTGGACACCACAGCCTGAACCACTCCTCTGTCTAGACACCACAGCCTGAACCACTCCTCTGTCTGGACACCACAGCCTGAACCACTCCTCTGTCTGGACACCACATCCTGAACCACTCCTCTGTCTGGACACCACAGCCTGAACCACTCCTCTGTCTAGACACCACAGCCTGAACCACTCCTCTGTCTGGACACCACAGACTGAACCACTCCTCTGTCTAGACACCACAGCCTGAACCACTCCTCTGTCTGGACACCACAGCCTGAACCACTCCTCTGTCTGGACACCACATCCTGAACCACTCCTCTGTCTAGACACCACAGCCTGATCCACTCCTCTGTCTGGACACCACAGACTGAACCACTCCTCTGTCTAGACACCACAGCCTGAACCACTCCTCTGTCTGGACACCACAGCCTGAACCACTCCTCTGTCTGGACACCACATCCTGAACCACTCCTCTGTCTAGACACCACAGCCTGAACCACTCCTCTGTCTGGACACCACAGCCTGAACCATGCCCCTGTCTGGACACCACATGCTGTACCACTCCTCTGTCTGGACACCACAGCCTGAACCGTTCCTCTGTCTGGACACCACAGCCTGAACCGTTCCTCTGTCTGGACACCACAGCCTGAACCACTGCTCTGTCTAGACACCACATCCTGAACCACTCATCTGTCTGGACACCACAGCCTGAACCACGCCCCTGTCTGGACACCACAGCCTGAACCACTCCTCTGTCAGGACACCACAGCCTGAACCATGCTCCTGTCTGGACACCACATCGTGAACCACTCCTCTGTCTGGACACCACAGCCTGAACCATGCCCCTGTCTGGACACCACAGCCTGAACCATGCCTCTGTCTGGACACCACAGCCTGAACCACTCCTCTGTCTGGACGCCACATCCTGAACCCCTCCTCTGTCTGGACACCACAGCCTGAACCCCTCCTCTGTCTGGACACCACAGCCTAAACCACTCCTCTGTCAGGACACCACAGCCTGAACCATGCCCCTGTCTGGACACCACAGCCTGAACCACTCCTCTGTCTGGACACCACAGCCTGAACCACTCCTCTGTCTGGACACCACAGCCTGAACCACTCCTCTGTCTGGACACCACAGCCTGAACCACTCCTCTGTCTAGACACCACAGCCTGAACCACTCCTCTGTCTGGACAACACAGCCTGAACCACTCCTCTGTCTGGACAACACAGCCTGAACCACTCCTCTGTCTGGACACCCCATCCTGAACCACTCCTCTGTCTGGACACCACAGCCTGAACCACTCCTCTGTCTAGACACCACAGCCTGAACCACTCCTCTGTCTGGACACCACAGACTGAACCACTCCTCTGTCTAGACACCACAGCCTGAACCACTCCTCTGTCTGGACACCACAGCCTGAACCACTCCTCTGTCTGGACACCACATCCTGAACCACTCCTCTGTCTAGACACCACAGACTGAACCACTCCTCTGTCTAGACACCACAGCCTGAACCACTCCTCTGTCTGGACACCACAGCCTGAACCACTCCTCTGTCTGGACACCACATCCTGAACCACTCCTCTGTCTAGACACCACAGCCTGAACCACTCCTCTGTCTGGACACCACAGCCTGAACCATGCCCCTGTCAGGACACCACAGCCTGAACCATGCCCCTGTCTGGACACCACAGCCTGAACCACTCCTCTGTCTGGACACCACAGCCTGAACCACTCCTCTGTCTGGACACCACAGCCTGAACCATGCCCCTGTCTGGACACCACATCGTGAACCACTCCTCTGGCTGGACACCACAGCTTGAACCACTCCTCTGTCTGGACACCACAGCCTGAACCATGCCCCTGTCTGGACACCACAGCCTGAACCACTCCTCTGTCTGGACACCACATGCTGAACCACTCCTCTGTCTGGACACCACAGCCTGAACCATGCCCCTGTCTGGACACCACAGCCTGAACCACTCCTCTGTCTGGACACCACATCCTGAACCACTCCTCTGTCTGGACACCACAGCCTGAACCACTCCTCTGTCTAGACACCACAGCCTGAACCACTCCTCTGTCTGGACACCACAGCCTGAACCACTCCTCTGTCTGGACACCACAGCCTGAACCACTCCTCTGTCTGGACACCACAGCCTGAACCACTCCTCTGTCTAGACACCACAGCCTGAACCACTCCTCTGTCTGGACACCACAGACTGAACCACTCCTCTGTCTAGACACCACAGCCTGAACCACTCCTCTGTCTGGACACCACAGCCTGAACCACTCCTCTGTCTGGACACCACATCCTGAACCACTCCTCTGTCTAGACACCACAGCCTGATCCACTCCTCTGTCTGGACACCACAGACTGAACCACTCCTCTGTCTAGACACCACAGCCTGAACCACTCCTCTGTCTGGACACCACAGCCTGAACCACTCCTCTGTCTGGACACCACATCCTGAACCACTCCTCTGTCTAGACACCACAGCCTGAACCACTCCTCTGTCTGGACACCACAGCCTGAACCATGCCCCTGTCTGGACACCACATGCTGTACCACTCCTCTGTCTGGACACCACAGCCTGAACCGTTCCTCTGTCTGGACACCACAGCCTGAACCGTTCCTCTGTCTGGACACCACAGCCTGAACCACTGCTCTGTCTAGACACCACATCCTGAACCACTCATCTGTCTTGACACCACAGCCTGAACCACGCCCCTGTCTGGACACCACAGCCTGAACCACTCCTCTGTCAGGACACCACAGCCTGAACCATGCTCCTGTCTGGACACCACATCGTGAACCACTCCTCTGTCTGGACACCACAGCCTGAACCATGCCCCTGTCTGGACACCACAGCCTGAACCATGCCTCTGTCTGGACACCACAGCCTGAACCACTCCTCTGTCTGGACGCCACATCCTGAACCCCTCCTCTGTCTGGACACCACAGCCTGAACCCCTCCTCTGTCTGGACACCACAGCCTGAACCATGCCCCTGTCTGGACACCACAGCCTGAACCATGCCCCTGTCTGGACATTACAGCCTGAACCACTCCTCTGTCTGGACACCACATCCTGAACCACGCCCCTGTCTGGACACCACAGCCTGAACCCCTCCTCTGTCTGGACACCACAGCCTGAACCCCTCCTCTGTCTGGACACCACAGCCTGAACCACTCCTCTGTCTGGACACCACATCCTGAACCACTCCTCTGTCTAGACACCACATCCTGCTGATAAGGACAGCCAGCCATTACTACACATACAACCAGCTCTGATTAACAACATGTCTGTCTCTCTCTCTCTCAATTCAATGTCAATTTCAATTCAAAGGGCTTTATTGGTATGAGCATCACATGTTTACAAAGCAAATGAAATAGACAAGAAACAAAAGGGAAATGAACAGAAAATATTACACTCACAAAAGTTTCAAAATAATATAGACATTTAAAAAGTTATATTAAGTGATGTAACAATATGGAAGTAGTTGAAGTATAAAAGGGAAGATAAATGAACAGATAAATATAGGTTGTATTTACAATGTTGTTTGTTCTTCACTGGTTGCCCTTTTCTCATGGCAACGGGCCACAAATCTTGTTGCTGTGATCTTTCACCTAACAGATATGGGAGTTCATCAATGTTTTATTTATTTTCATATTCTTTGTGGGCCTGTGTGATCTTTGGGAAATATGTGTCTCCGATGTGGTCATATATTTGGCAGGAGGTTAGGAAGCGCAGCTCAGTTTCCACCTCATTTTGTGGGCAGTGTGCACATAGCCTGTCTTATCTCGACAGCCAGGTCTGCCTACGGCAGCCTTTCTCAATAGCAAGGCTATGCTCACTGAGTCTACATAGTCAAGGATTTTATTAATTTGAGGTCAGTCACAGTGGTCAGGTATTCTGTCACTGTGGACTCTCTGTTTAGGGGCAAATAACATTCCAATGTGATTATTTCCAGTGTGTGAAATCGTTTTTTGTTTTCTCATCATTTGGTTGGATCTAAATGTGTTGCTGTCCTGGGGCTCTGTGGGGTCTGTTTGAGTTTGTGAAGAGAGCCCTGGAACCAGCTGGCTTAGGGGACTCTTCTCTAGGTTAATCTCATCTGTAGGTGAGGGATTTGTGGTGGAATGTGTGGGCATCGCTTCCTTTTAGGTGGTTGAAGAATTGAAAAGCTCTTTTCTGGATACTGATAACTAGCGGGTAAAGTCCTAATTCAGCTTTGAATGCATTATCTGGGGTTTTGCGTAATTTTTTTGCAGAATTCTGCATGCAGAGTCTCAATTTGGTGTTTGTCAGATTTAGTGAATTCTTGGGTGGTGAGTGGACCCCAGACCGCAATGTATTTGTTAACTGATTGAAATATTTTTAGGCCAGATCCTAATTAAGATGTTGAGTTTTAATTTCCTTTGTTGGCATAGAAGGCCCTTCTTGCCGTGACTCTTAGATCGTTCACAGCCTTGTGGAAGTTACCAGTGTTGTTGATGTTTAGTCCGAGGGAGGTAGAATTCCTTGTGTGCTATAGGTCAAGTGTCTAGATGGAATTTGTGTTCATTTTCTTGGCTACTGGACCTTTTTTGGAACACCATTATTTTTATCTCTCTCCCTCTCTCTGTACCTCTCTCTCTCTCCCTCTCTCTCTCTCTCTCTCTGTACCTCTCTCTCTCTCTCTACATTTTTTTCTGTTTTTTGAAGCATGACATTAAAACACTGCCACCACCTTTTAACATTCATCTATCTCTGACCTCATGATGCACTACTGTAATAGAAAACATGTCTCTACGTGTGATTTTTAATTACGAGTCCAACGGTCTAACCACTAGGCTACCTGCCGCCCCTTTGGGCATAAGACCACGTCTCCCTTGTCTGTTCCCTTATGGAATCACTCGGTTGATTCACTATTGGTCAGAGTATTGTGCTTCAGATACACATACTCTAATCAGTAGCTACATCATAGGGATCTGGAGGTGAGATGATTTACAGATTAAATAAATTAACTAATCAATGTGAAGGAAGTAGGAAGTACATAGGAGGAAGTACATAGGCTCCATATGAATGTATCAGCCAGGCAGACCCTCCATATCAGATATAGGCTGCTGCTATCACGGCTGGAGGCGTGGCGAGCAGATTAATACGGATTTCTCTCTTTTTTTCCTTCCAGCTCTATCACTTGTTTTCTGTGGCTGTGTGTCCCTGCTCAGAAGTCCACAAAGAGAGATGGAGGAGAGAGAGATGGAGGGAAAAAAGTAATGGAGGAGGGAGGTATGGAGGAGAGAAAGAGAGAGAGGGAGAGAGAGAGCTAGGGAGAGAGAAAGAGAGGGAGAGTGAGAGAGCTAGGGAGAGAGAAAGAGCAATGTAGGAGAGATGGAAGAGAGGAGAAATAGAGAGGGGAGAGAAAGAGATAGAGGAGAAAGAGAGTGCAGAGTGAGAGAGGGAGAGAGAGGTACAGAGAGAGAGGAGGAGAAAGAGAGCGTGGAATGAGAGAGAGAGAGAGAGAGAGAGAGAGAGAGAACTATATGAAGAGCAACTGTAACCTAATGTCATGCTCTTAGCACACAGAGAACCTAAGGCTTCAATTTCACCAGACAGACGTCTAAATGAGCAGATAGGGAAGAACAAAGGCGTGTGTGTTTGTGTGTGTCTGTGTGTAGACACAGGAGACAATGGTCAAAGCACTGGGCCATGCATCAGTTGTAACGTTCTCACACACACACACACACACACACACACACACACGTAAAATAAGTTTATAAAATTGTTTGTTTCAGTCTGTCTGCTTACACAGTGCATTCGGAAAGTATTCAGACCCCTTGACTTTTTCCACATTTTGTTACGTTACAGCCTTATTCTAAAATTGATAAAAAAAATTCCCCTCATCAATCTACACACAATACCCCATAATGACATCACAATACCCCATAATGACATCACAATACCCCATAATGACATCACAATACCCCATAATGACAAATGAAAAACAGGTTTTTAGATTTTTTGGCACATTTATAAAAAATAATAAACTGAAAAATCACATTTACATAAATATTCAGACCCTTTGCTCAGTACTTTGTTGAAGAACCTTTGGCAGCGATTACAGCCTTGAGTCTTCTTGGGTACGACGCTACAAGCTTGGCACACCTGCACTTGGGAAGTTTCTCCCATTCTTCTCTGCAGATCCCCTCAAGCTCTGTCAGGTTGGATGGGGAGCGTCAGTGCACAGCTATTTTCAGGTCTCTCCAGAGATGTTCGATAGGGTTCAAGTCCGGGCTCTGGCTGGGACACTCAAGGACATTCAGAGACCTGTCCCGAAGCCACTCCTGCATTGTCTTGGCTGTGTGCTTAGGGTTGTTGTCCTGTTGGAAGGTGATCTTTCGCCCCAGAGGTCCTGAGTGCTCTTGAGCAGGTTTTCACCAAGGATCTCCGTGTACTTTTCTCCACTCATCTTTCCGTCGATCCTGACTAGTCTCCCATTTCATTCTGCTGAAAAACTTCCCCACAGCATGATGCTGCCACCACCATACTTCACCATAGGATGGTGCCTGGTTAATTCCTCTTGTTGCTCAAGGCACCTAAAGGCAAACTCCAAGTGGGCTTTCATATGCCTTTTTAATGAGGAGTGGCTTCCGTCTGACCATTCTAGTGCTGCAGAGATGGTTGACCTCCTGGAAGGTTCTTCCATCTCCACAGAGGAACTCTGGAGCTCTGTCAGAGTGACCATCAGGTTCTTGGTCACCTCCCTGACCAAGGCCCTTCTCCCTCGAATGCTCAGTTTGGCCAGGCGGCCAGCTCTAAGAAGAGTCCTGGTGGTTCCAAACTTCTTCCATTTAAGAATGATGGAGGCCTCTGTGTTCTTGGGGACCTTCGATGCTGCAGAAATGTTTTAGTACCCGTCCCCAAATCTGTGCCTCGACACAATTCTGTCTCGGATCAATACAGGCAATTCCTTCTTCCTCATGGCTTGTTTTTTGTTTTGACATGCACTGTCAACTGTGGGACCTTATCTTGACAGGTGTGTGCCTTTCCAAATCATGTCCAATAAATTGAATTTACCACAGGTGGACTCCAATCAAGTTGTATAAACATCTCAAGGATGATCAATGGAAACAGGATGCACCTGAGCTCAATTTCCAGTCTCATAGCAAAGGGTCTGAATACTTATGTAAATAAGGTATTTCTGGTTTTAAAAAAGTATACATTTGCAAACCTGTTTTTGCTTTGTTATTATGTGGTATTGTGTGTAGATTGATGAGGAAAAAAATTGAATCAATTTTAGAATAAGGCTTTAACGTAACAAAATGTGGAAAAAGGGAAGGGGTCTGAATACTTTCTGAATGCACTGTATAATCCACCAGCTCACCTTGCCACCAGACAGGTAACAAGAAAGCCAACAACACTAAACAGAAAATATTCCCTCATCAGAATATTATTCCTCTCTTCCTCCCTCTCTCCCTCTCTCTGCAGAGCACCTCCAGATCCTCAAGCACAAAAAGAGAGGCAGCACACATGAAAGAACATGGCTGGCTTCTTTAAAGTCTCTGATTCCATAAACGGAGCGATCGGGAAGGAAAAACCCGCCCGGCGACACACAATGTTTATTAAAAGTAAAAGGTAGTTACTCTATTGTTGTGCCACCCAGTCAGCCAGCCAGCCAACCAGTCAGCCAGACAGTCAGCCAGTCAGCCACCTAGTCACCCAGCTAGGCAGCCAGTCAGCCAGCCAGCCAGCCAGTCAGTTAGCCAGCCAGTCACTCAGCCAGTCACTCAGCCAGTCATCCAATCAGCCAGCCAGTCAGGCAGTAAGCCAGTCAGCCAGTGGGAGAAAGACTAGGGCCAGCCAATACTCTTTCCACATTGATTTGTTCCTATTAGCAACTGCATTAATTGCGCTTTAGAAAACAATCGGAAAGCAGGAACCCATCTGGCTGGGTCTCAGTTGGCAGAAAGCGTATCATTGAAGAAAAAAGCTGGTGTTTTTCTCTGACCTTCTGACGAGAGAAACTGATTCATGGTGGATTGATTCTCAGCCCTGAAGTAATTTATTAGGATAATATGCACTCTCAACCAGCCACAAACAGACCAGTTTGTATTTACAACTCCTATGGTCATGGCAAGACAGCACAAACAGATCTGGGATCAAGCTGCCTAAGAGAAATAGATCCACATTGGTACGTCAGGACTTGACCCAAGCGGCCAATGACTATAGAGAATAGAAAAAGGCTTGTGTGATATCTAAAAAGCCATTTCAAAGTCTTTGTATTTTCTTACTACCGGAAAATGTTGGCAAAATATGTGTTGATCATTGAAAACTCTCGTGGTCTCTCTCTCTAAGGTCATTATTGCCAAATCAATAGCCGTTAAATTACTGTGGAGCCCCAGGAGCCGTAGCAACATCAGCATTCACTATGCAGTATGGGGCCTCTGGAGTGTCTGTCTGGGTGAAACAGACACAACACATATTACAGCAGTTATCGTGTGGCCTGCCCTCTGCCAGGGACTGTCTGACTTTGCCAAGTTTGCCAAGTAAAATGGATGACTCATTATCTGGGCACCTGAGAAAGGAAGTCAATTGGTTGAAGGAATAAAACACACACAAATGTGCACAGACACAAACACACAGACATACATTCACACACAGATTCATGGAATTCCACACAAATATGTTCAGAAACACGGCTGGTGGATCAGACTAAACAAAAAGCAACCTTACGTTTTCCTCCTGCACATTTTTGATATTACCAGTGAAAAGCTTTTTCATTTCCTTTACCTTGACCCAGATCTGGAGTTCGTGTGAGGTCACAAATAGTACCTTTTTACTGGTGTGTCAGCGTTGTGTTACCAGGTCAGGGTTGCTAGGGACACCAGGAAGGCTCACCTCTACCCTGCCCCTGATAGGCCCCTGTCCCAACAAGAAACTGAAACCATTTATCCAATACCCTCAAGGAGCACAGGGTAGGGTTAGGATGTACACTCATTCAATTTGTCTTACTGAGGTTTACAGTCAGGGCTCAGGTCTGAAAGCATCTGTGCAGAAGATCTAGGTTCTGCTGTAGGCCCTCCTTGGTGGCTCCTCAATGGCTTTTACACCTCCCATTTCACA